>NC_091361.1:13535853-13595853 GCF_038502225.1 Cherax quadricarinatus | reverse complement strand
GGTAGGTTTAAGTATGGTTAGGTTAGGCATGGTTAAGTATGGTTAGGTTAGGTTAGGTAGGTTTAAGTATGGTTAGGTTAGGTTAGGCAGGGTTAAGTATGGTTAGGTTAGGTTAGGCAGGGTTAAGTATGGTTAGGTTAGGTTAGGCAGGGTTAAGTATGGTTAGGTTAGGTTAGGCAGGGTTAAGTATGGTTAGGTTAGGTTAGGCAGGGTTAAGTTTGGTTAGGTTAGGTTAGGCAGGGTTAAGTTTGGTTAGGTTAGGTTAGGCAGGGTTAAGTATAGCTAGGTTAGGTTAGGTTAGGAAGGGTTAAGTTTGTTAAATTAGACACATGTGCAGCTCTTGGGTATCTGTATTGAGGAAACGTTTCGCCACACAGTGGCTTCATCAGTCCATACAAAGGATAAACTTGAAAAACAGGAGGAGAATGAGGTAATCAGTCCCTTAACCTTGAGTCGATGTGGTCAGTCCATCAATCTTGAATAGAATACGGCATATGAGCAGAGAAGCACCTTATAAACCGTATGGCAGGAGAGGTGCAGCAGTCGTAGGTGGTGTCACATTTGTCCATTGTGGAAGTAGGTCGTGCCCAAGGGTTAGGCAAGCGAAGAATTCCCAAGTATTAAGTACTGCAACTTCTTGGGATCTTAATACTTGGGAATTCTTCGCTTGCCTAACCTTTGGGCACGACCTACTTCCACATTGGACAAATCTGACACCACCTACGACTGCTGCACCTCTCCTGCCATACGGTTTATAAGGTGCTACTCTGCTCATATGCCGTATTCTATTCAAGATTGATGGACTGACCACATCGACTCAAGGTTAAGGGATTGATTACCTCATTCTCCTCCTGTTCTTCAAGTTTCTCCTACGTATGGACTGATGAAGCCACTGTGTGGCGAAACGTTTCCACAATAAAGATACCCAAGAGTTGCACGTGTGTCTAATTTAACAATCTTTGAGCCATTCATCTACAGGGTTAAGTTTGGTTAGGTTAGGTTAGGTTAGGTTAGGCAGGGTTAAGTTTGGTTAGGTTAGGTTAGGCAGGGTTAAGTATGGTTAGGTTAAGTTAGGCAGGGTTAAGTATGGTTAGGTTAGGTTAGGCAGGGTTAAGTTTGGTTAGGTTAGGTTAGGCAGGGTTAAGTATGGTTAGGTTAGGTTAGGCAGGGTTAAGTATGGTTAGGTTAGGCAGGGTTAAGTATGGTTAGGTTAGGCAGGGTTAAGTATGGTTAGGTTAGGTTAGGTTAGGCAGGGTTAAGTTTGGTTAGATTAGGCAGGGTTAAGTATAGCTAGGTTAGGTTAGGTTAGGTTAGGCAGGTTTTGGTTTAGGTTAGATTAGGCAGGGTTAAGTATAGCTAGGTTAGGTTAGGCAGGGTTAGGTTTAGGTTAGGTTAGGTTAGGTTAGGCAGGGTTAAGTATAGCTAGGTTAGGTTAGGTTAGGTTAGGCAGGGTTAAGTATAGCTAGGTTAGGTTAAGTTAGGTTAGGTTAGGCAGGGTTAAGTATGGTTAGGTTAGGCAGGGTTAAGTATGGTTAGGTTAGGTTAGGCAGGGTTAAGTATGGTTAGGTTAGGTTAGGCAGAGTTAAGTATGGTTAGGTTAGGTTAGGCAGAGTTAAGTATGGTTAGGTTTGGTTTGGCAGGGTTAAGTATGGTTAGGTTAGGTTAGGCAGGGTTAAGTTTGGTTAGGTTAGGTTAGGCAGGGTTAAGTATGGTTAGGTTAGGTTAGGCAGGGTTAAGTATGGTTAGGTTTGGTTTGGCAGGGTTAAGTATGGTTAGGTTAGGTTAGGCAGGGTTAAGTTTGGTTAGGTTAGGTTAGGCAGGGTTAAGTATGGTTAGGTTTGGTTTGGCAGGGTTAAGTATGGTTAGGTTAGATTAGGCAGGGTTAAGTTTGGTTAGGTTAGGTTAGGTTGCTGGGTTGATGCAAATTGAAATAAAAATGTGCATACCATTCTAATTTACCTAAACTTGTTGTCAGTCCATAAATAAATCCCCAGAATGACTTAACAAACAGCTTAGTTTCTTATAAACATTAGCATAAAAATTCAGAAATATATCACACCTTCTATTTTCAAAGCCATATAGATTCCCCCAGTAGTTATTGGGACCGAAAGGTAAATTGAAGCAAAATGGCTTCATTCTTCCTTCCTTTCACCGTGTATTACCTTCTCCCTCTCTTCTGTTCCTTCACTCCTTCCTTTTATTAGAACTAACGTATTGAATAAGATAGTACACTACTGTATTTAAAAAATAAAAATTCCTTCCCTATCTTCCACTCCATCCTAGCAATACATTTTCTCCCTACCTCCTTTCCTCTCTGCCTTTCCCTCTTTCTCCCTACCCTTCTCTCCTTTTGTTTCACCCCCTCTCTCCTTTTCTTCCACCTCCTCTCTTCCTAGTGGCTGGCGCTCTCTCTCTCTCTCTCTCTCTCTCTCTCTCTCTCTCTCTCCCACTCTCCCAATTCCCCTTCGTTTCCCTAGTGATATGATCCTGGTGAAGGGCCTTGGAAAGTTACGACCTGGGAAAAGCCCTGATTGAAGCTTAGATGTGCGCCGCTTTTCTCTCCCAATAAGAAAAATAATCCTAATTCATTTCTGTTTCCCGTTAATGGAAATAGGACAGAATGCATCCAGCTAAGCGTTCAGGTACAACGTCGAGACAATCAGGTTCATCAGTGTAGCACCACTGTTCAGAGGGAGCCAGTCAGAATGTAAACGAGGCACGACACTGCGTTATATCCGTAAAGAATTCGAATACTGTATCACGTCCATAAAAGGATATATTGTATAACATCACGTCTGAATACATGACGTGATAGTATGTAACGTTTGTAAAGTTAACGTCCGTAAAGAGAATGGATACTACATCACGTCGTAAAGAGACTGGGTACTATATCACGACTGTAAACGGAAAGTGGATGAGAATGATCCGGTTTGTTATTGTTTGTCGCGGGCTGATGGCCAATGACATTCGACTTATCGTGAAACTTGTTAATTTCTTCACTTGATTAATTACCTCCCTGAAGAATCTTGGTTGGCTGACGACGGAGGTAATTAGCATTTCCATTAATCACACGTTGGCGAATCGAAGAAGAGGTAACAGTTACGTTTTTGGCAAACCTTTTAATCAAACTTTTTAGGTAGGCCTTTTTATTAGGCTTTTTCATTTAACGACACGTCACTCGTTGTGGAGACAAATGTTGGTAATTAAAAGAAGGCTAATTTTTTTATTCAACATTAGTCAGCTTTCTGTATCTTCTACCTAATCACACAACGTTCACAGCAATCAGAGGAACTCTAAACACACTCAAAAGGCCCAGGAGCTGGAAATTGAAACCATGGAGAAGTACAGGAGCTATACCTCAACACATTCGAGATATCTAGCAACTGTAGGTAAACAACCTCTAGAAGGCCAACGAGGTGTAGATCAACACTTTCAAGAAACCCAGGAGCTAGAACTCAGCCCAACAGTAATTATCTCGGAAAATCACGAGAGTGCAAAGACTCACGACACTGCTGTGGGAATTGGCGTGGTACACTGCATCTCTCCCTGTTTCATGGACTATTGCACAATGAACTATATTAAATATCACATAATGAACAAAATGGTACAATTCAATGACTGGAACAATACACAAATAACCCGCACGTTGGAGAGAAGCTTATGACAACGTTTCGGTCCGACTTGTAAATGATCCAAGTCACAATGTGACTTATAAATGGTTCGACTGCCTCAGGAGGCAATTGAACCTGATAAGACACCTCAAAGCGCACTTCCAGAACATGCAAAATACTCATTGAGTACTTTAAATACCAAAATGAACATAAGTCGCCTGACGCAGTGTTCAAAACATAACCCAGGAAATAAACGAGGGCTCGAAGTTAGTTACGAACTCAGTTTTCTTCTAGCTAAGAATTTCGACCGCACACCGATAGCGAAGAGTTGCTGAAACTAGCCTTAGAAACTAGAATAAGAAACTTTGAGGTGTACCTCCAGACAGTACACCTTTGAGGTCTACCTCCAGACAGTACTTAACTCCTCAGCCAAGGTAAGGTTCGTCAAGGCATTGCTGAAATTGTAGGCTACGTCAAGACACAATTGACCGCGAGTCTCTAGAATGCAAAATTTTTCACTGGTCCTCGACGAAGCAACCGTCCAAGACAAGACATTCATGTGGCTTATATCAGGTCTCATCACAACTCATAATTCATGGATGTAAAGTGGTCAAATATCTGACTGATAATGGTACTCTGCATATGTACTACTGCAGAAGGTGCTCCAACAATGATGGGACGATACAAGGAAGTACTCAAACTTCTGAAAGATGAAGACAGACATATGCAACATCTGGGTATCTTTTAGACATTTCGCCATCCAGTGGCTTTATCGATACAATTACGGGAAATAAATTAGTAAAGACATTAGAACTATATACAGAAGAGGAGATAATCACTCTCTAAGCCTTGGAATTGGTGATGAGCACCGTAATATTGAATAATCTGAATATGGTAGTCAAGTGGGTTAAGGTGGCCTCGGGAGGTTACCTTGGTTTCCAGGAGCCGGGCTAAATATCTTGGGATCGATTCCCGGCTTGTCGCAGTATTGTTACTTGCTTAAAACCACTTTGTTCTGTGGATGTGCACACACACACACACACACACACACACACACACACATTTTATATAAATATATATATATATATATATATATATATATATCTATATATATATATATATATATATATATATATATATATATGTATATATGTATTTGTGAAGAAAAGTGTTTTTACTTTTAATATTATGGACAATAATCTGGACTATAAAGGTATCAAGTTTATACATTCCGGAACTCATATTTGAAATATGTTGTGCAACATGCTTGATAAAAGATGATTCCATAATATTTCGTTGAACTTCAGAATTATAAGGAAGTAATTCTTTGGCATTAGTCCTGTCTACACAATGGCCTGTATCTCTCGCACGATGAACAGAGCACAGGCCCTGGTATTTATGTGGGGGCTGCGTGAGAAGTAATAGTTTTTATTCACTGTTGTGAATATTTATTTCATATGGCCTGACATTAACTCGTAGCAGTGTACTAGCGAGCTATTTTGCAGTATGTGAAATGTATTGAAGGCAGATTTTGTGTTGATATTGTTATTGATAATATATTTATTTGTCGAAAGGGTAGTTTATATGCCCTTCCTGGTTATAAACCCTAAAGTAATGATCATTTGTTTAACAGTCTGTGTAGTTTACGAAGCGTGGGGGGGGGGTTAAGGTGGCATATTTAATAAATTTATATATACTCCTAAACAAATAACCCGTTGTTGCTAAGTTAACATGGAGGTAAGTGGTAACAAAAATACCTTGTTTAGGGGTATATATAAAGTTATTAAAAATATATATTTATTAGCCAGAAGTTGTGTGTCTGGCTAATAATCTAACCACTGTTTAGTTGAACAATGATTATGGAAAATCAGGTGTGGATAGCTGGTTCTATCTTTATGCTGGGAAATTTGTTTTACTAGGCTTCTCTTGGTATCATTAATCTCTTCGTGCTGGAATACTTTTCTTTTCTATAATGAGATACGACCCAGAATGTCGAAATTGTCTGTCGAGGTCCTACTGCAGGTATGTCCCACGCTGGATATCCTCCCTAAGAAGTTATTTTCTAAATTAGGTTCTTGGAAGGGCTAACAGGAAAACCCCTTAGTATGAGAACCTTAACTAGTCGGCGAGAACTGTCCTCGATTGCACTCTTGAACATTCTTGAAGCAACATTCTTCCCTGTGAGTCAATGCGAGCGAGACTGTGGTCTTCAGGAAATTCTGGCCAATTCAGACACACTGCAAGAGAATCCCATTCCCAGGCTCCTTAAATAAGCTTTTGTTCATAAATCCCAACAATGCTTGTGTCTCTCTGCAAGAATCTCTCCGGCTAATTGCCTTGATGCAGTCAGGGAATCCATGTTTTTGGTAATGATTTCCTCGGCGCTGGGACCACAAGTTTGCGTCAGGAATGCTAGTGGGATTTTGAGGGATGGAATTTGCCCAAAAATGTATAACTGGGGAAAAAGTGTTTATAAAAACTATCGCTGCTTGGTGTGTCGCTGTCAAACTCCGACTCTGATGAGCAAAGTTGAGAAGAACGACGCAGTTAAATGCTCCGTCCGTAAGGTAATAGTCGTGGGGGAAATATTCATGGGTTAAATGGTCTGAGAGAGAGAGAGAGAGAGAGAGAGAGAGAGAGAGAGAGAGAGAGAGAGAGAGAGAGAGAGAGAGAGAGAGAGAGAGAGAGGTAGGTATAGCGAAAAAGCATTTCGAAGTCAGAAAAAGCAATGAGCATTTTTCGTGTTCCTCTCCCAAGGGCATTTCCTTTAATTAACTAAAAAGCAAATAATCACCTTTTTAATAAATTTGCTCAGGTAGCTAATGGGGGCTCCAGCATCAATGTTCTTTGATAAATTGTAATGATATGCAAAGTATTTATTTGAAACAGTGATGCTCAAATTCCTTCCTGGAATTCTTTTTTAAACGTTTTCCTTTATAATATATATATATATATATATATATATATATATATATATATATATATATATATATATATATATATATATATATGCATGCGAAACAACCACTGTGAAGGAATAGTGAAATTCAAAGCGTTTCGTGACTACTGACATTATCAAGGAACAATGAAAGTTATATATCAAAGGCATATAAAGGGTCTAGACCACATCTCACCATCACATCCCACAACAAAGCAACACCTGACACGCGACGACACGCGACTCATAAGAAAGAGAACACTGCAGCAGGCCCTCTGGCCCAACTAGATAGGTCCTTCACGGCATTCCACAAACTATTCTACCCAAGAATTAAGATTTATTATTTGTCCAATATATTATTAAATTTTTCCCAAATTCTATTAATTATAAATGGATCTAATTTATTATAAACCAAAGGAAATATTCATATTGTCAAAACTGCTTATTATTAAACAAGATTCAATTATATTCCTGTCGACCATGGACTTGCTTGATACAACTTTCTCAACTTTTTGAAAATCAATTGGATGGTTAAAATCTCTCAAATGAATAAACAGAGCACTAGAATCTTGTCCAGTTCTAATGCTATATTTATGTTGTTTTAATCTTAGTTCGAGAATTTTACCAGTTTGACCGTAATAAACTTTATCGCAAATTTTACAAGGAATCTTATAGACACATCCGTCAGCATTTTGGGGGGAATTCTTCATCAAAATTTTTTTTACTGTATCAAGATTTTTAAATACAATTTTGATATTAAAAGTCTTAAGAAGAGAAGGCATATCAACCAAGTTTTCATGGTAAGGGAGAACCAACATATTTTTAATTGAATAAGGCTGGTTGTCCCTTTTAGGATAGTAAAAAGTATTTCTAGCAGTTTTAAAAGATTTATCAGTTACGTTTCTTGGGTATTTCAGATCAATAGCTATTTCATAAATTTTGGATATTACTCCATCTATGAACTCTGGACTACAAATACACAAAGGTCTCCAAAACATTGATGAGAAAACAGACAGTTTAACTATCTTGATGTGAAGAATAATAGTGTACATACAAACAGTTATTTGTAGGTTTTCTGTAAATTTAAATCTGAATTAATTATTTTCCTTAGGAATTAAAACATCTGGAAAAGGCAATGAGTTATTTTCCTCAAACTCAACAGTGAAGTTTATAGAGTGGGCTAAGCTATTTATTTTAACAAGGAAATGGTGTAGGAGGTGTGGTCTAGACCCTTTATATGCCTTCCTTTGATGTATTAATTTTATTGTTCCTTGATAATGTGAGTAGTCACGAAAGCGCTTGGAATTTCACTATTCTTTCACAGTGGTTGTTTTGCATTTTCTAAAATCACCTGTTTACTGTGATCTTATTGCGCATATATATATATATATATATATATATATATATATATATATATATATATATATATATATATATATATATATATATATATATATATATATAAATATATATATATATATATATATAAATATATATACACATATATATATATATATAAATATATATACACACACACACACAATGGCCTGTATCTCTCACATGATGACCAGCACACTGGCCCTGGTATTTATGTGGGAGCTGCCTGAAAAGTTATAGTTTTTCATCCATGTATGTTTTCATTCTTTAAATACGAACATCCTTGCAAATTAGAAATGAAGCAGCAGTGATTAGCGGACTGAGGACTGAGCCTCCAATATTCTTTGCACTGAGTAACCCATATGAATTTAGCGTTTCATGAACATAAACTAGAAAATTTAAATTCTCGTCTTCCTATTTGTGTGTCTGTGTCTATCGATGTGTTTCTCAATCTGACTTTATATTAAAATCATAACAGTAACTCTTTCCGTATTACATTCGCATTCACGATGAACTCAGAATGTTGTTGATGCTTCACGAATGCACCTGCAGTTTGTTGCTCTCACCCAAACATAGCATTGTAACCCACGCACAGTACTGCAAATTACGCATACCACTTTTTCCCACATATGTCTCCTCTACCTCAGCTTAGAATCATTTAGTAAATATATTGTATACAAAAACGGCTCTATAAAGAATTCGACACACGTGTCGAATCTGGGTATCTTTATTGAACTGATAAAGGCATCCAGTGGCTTTATTAATACAAAATCAAGGACATAATTGGAAGACAGTAGAATGATATACAGAAGATAAGCGAAACATCTACAATAAAGATACCCGAATATTGCCCATGTTTATAATTTTTACATTCATTTAACTCTAATACTGGTTCGCCTCAAAGCAAACTTCAAGAATAAAGAAGAGGAACAGATGATGAGAGAGAGAGAAGAGCTGCAGCAAATTCATCCACATGAGCAAATTAAGACAGAGTCTTTGCAACTGCACTGTCCATCACAACCCTACCTGCAGGAGAGAGGAAAAGAATAGTGAAGAAAACGGGAATTCCTACTAAGGTCATGCATCTTAGGGAAAATGAAACGAATGGGTAAACAGGTTCGATCAGTGGGAAACTTACCTACGAGGAATGAGCAAAGACTCTAGAGCAGTTGCAGGGAACTGTAACTAGAGAGCACAGTATAAAAATTAGGAGAAACTTGTCAAGGTTCAGAAAAATGCACAAGAAACTAATGGAGGAATTAAAAACAAACAGTGGAGATACGAGAGAGAGAGAGAGAGAGAGAGAGAGAGAGAGAGAGAGAGAGAGAGAGAGAGAGAGAGAGAGAGAGAGAGAGAGAGAGAGAGAGAGAGAGAGAGAGAAATAAACCTGGGGATGTAGATACGCTAAGTAATGATTTGGCTGGAGACAGATCAGAGTTGGAAAAAAATGAATAAAGAAGGTAAAGATCGTGGACAAGTAACACATGATCAGTAGGTCAGGAGGGGAGAGAAAGTTGACACAGTAAATGGCCCTGAGCAAATCAAGGCAGAGAAGGCAACCTTGAAGAGAGAGAGAGAAGGCAAAGACATCTCATATTATTTGGGTTAAATGACATTGGTATAAAAACAAGAGCAGGACCAGAAACTAGATAATTTGGTGAATGACATGGGAGAAAGAAGTGAGAGAAGCAAAATCTGTTATTTCATGGGTTAGAACATATGCATAGTGGAAGACCGCGCTGTTGCGAAGTAACAAATCTACGATCTTCCTGGACACAACCTGGGTCAATGAAGACTGAACATAGGAGGAATAAAAGTTTGAAGGGAAGACGTGGGAAAGGAGAAGCATATGGTAAAGAAAAATAACAGTTAATACACACTTCGGAAAGGGTGGGTCAAAAAGTCAAAATAGTCTAAGGCAGAAATTCCTTGCCCATTATCGCCAGCAACAAGGTAATTAAACGGAGAACAATAAGATAAAGAAGATTCAGAGAGTTGTACTCAGATATAAAATGACTCACCAAAAAATATTAAGTTATGAGAGAAAGATTAGAAGAGGAAAACTCTAGATTCAATCAGATCACAGCTCTGAACACAGAGGGAAAGAATAGTTTGTCCGTGAACAAGTACGTTGTGACAGGTTCTATTAAGGGTCGGCACACATGCATTCAACTTCCTCTACAATAATCTCTTCATCGTAAACACGAGAAGTGTCTTCGTCTCCAAGACATCTCAAAGCCTCTGAAATCTTCGAGGCATCAAACGAATTCTGCAAGGGAATAGACATGTGAGACTCCTTTAGAAGTATGACCGGAAGTAGGATCTTCACGCATGACTTTCCCTGAAGACTGTGCTGCATGTGCCGAACGAGACGCTAAGTCCTTATGACCTGAATGTAAACAACATATGCTGGCACTGGACACGAAAATGTACCTAAAGAATATAAATGTTGTTACATATCTAGATATATTAATATTAATTAAACTACCAACAAGTATATATAGTGTTTTACTCGTAGGAAGCCCCGAGATTGTACTCACGTATTGGTAGGCATCTTATTTGTACATTATGTCTGTAGTAAACGATAACTCGGGGCCTTCTACTCGTATGTATATGTGTATATATATATGTATATATATATATATATATATATATATATATATATATATATATATATATATATATATATATATATATATATATATATATATATATATATATATATATATATAGGTAATACATATTTTAAGAAAAAGAGGATAAATAAGTATACAAGATATGATGTAGGGCGAAATGACAGTAGTTTGTTGGATTACGTATTGGTAGATAAAAGACTGTTGAGTAGACTTCAGGATGTACATGTTTATAGAGGGGCCACAGATATATCAGATCACTTTCTAGTTGTAGCTACACTGAGAGTAAAAGGTAGATGGGATACAAGGAGAATAGAAGCATCAGGGAAGAGAGAGGTGAAGGTTTATAAACTAAAAGAGGAGGCAGTTAGGGTAAGATATAAACAGCTATTGGAGGATAGATGGGCTAATGAGAGCATAGGCAATGGGGTCGAAGAGGTATGGGGTAGGTTTAAAAATGTAGTGTTAGAGTGTTCAGCAGAAGTTTGTGGTTACAGGAAAGTGGGTGCTGGAGGGAAGAGGAGCGATTGGTGGAATGATGTTGTAAAGAGAGTAGTAAGGGAGAAAAAGTTAGCATATGAGAAGTTTTTACAAAGTAGAAGTGATGCAAGGAGGGAAGAGTATATGGAGAAAAAGAGAGAGGTTAAGAGAGTGGTGAAGCAATGTAAAAAGAGAGCAAATGAGAGAGTGGGTGAGATGTTATCAACAAATTTTGTTGCAATTATTTAATAAATGTATGGAAGAGGGTAAGGTACCTAGGGATTGGCAGAGAGCATGCATAGTTCCTTTGTATAAAGGCAAAGGGGACAAAAGAGAGTGCAAAAATTATAGGGGGATAAGTCTGTTGAGTATACCTGGTAAAGTGTATGGAAGAGTTATTATTGAAAGAATTAAGAGTAAGACGGAGAATAGGATAGCAGATGAACAAGGAGGCTTTAGGAAAGGTAGGGGGTGTGTGGACCAGGTGTTTACAGTGAAACATATAAGTGAGCAATATTTAGATAAGGCTAAAGAAGTCTTCGTGGCATTTATGGATTTGGAAAAGGCGTATGACAGGGCGGATAGGGGGGCAATGTGGCAGATGTTGCAGGTGTAGGAGGTAGGTTACTGAAAGCAGTGAAGAGTTTTTACGAGGATAGTGAGGCTCAAGTTAGAGTATGTAGGAAAGAGGGAAATTATTTCCCAGTAAAGTAGGCCTTAGACAAGGATGTGTGATGTCACCGTGGTTGTTTAATATATTTATAGATGGGGTTGTAAGAGAAGTAAATGCGAGGGTCTTGGCAAGAGGCGTGGGGTTAAAAGATAAAGAATCACACAAAGTGGGAGTTGTCACAGTTGCTCTTTGCTGATGACACTGTGCTCTTGGGAGATTCTGAAGAGAAGTTGCAGAGATTGGTGGATGAATTTGGTAGGGTGTGCAAAAGAAGAAAATTGAAAGTGAATACAGGAAAGAGTAAGGTTATGAGGATAACAAAAAGATTAGGTGATGAAAGATTGGACATCAGATTGGAGGGAGAGAGTATGGAGGAGGTGAATGTATTCGGATATTTGAGAGTAGACGTGTGAGCAGATGGGTCTATGGAAGGTGAGGTGAATCATAGAATTGATGAGGGGAAAAGGGTGAGCGGTGCACTTAGGAGTCTGTGGAGTCAAAGAACTTTGTCCTTGGAGGCAAAGAGGGGAATGTATGAGAGTATAGTTTTACCAACGCTCTTATATGGGTGTGAAGCATGGGTGATGAATGTTGCAGCGAGGAGAAGGCTGGAGGCAGTGGAGATGTCATGTCTGAGGGCAATGTGTGGTGTGAATATAATGCAGAGAATTCGTAGTTTGGAAGTTAAGAGGAGGTGCGGGATTACCAAAACTGTTGTCCAGAGGGCTGAGGAAGGGTTGTTGAGGTGGTTCGGACATGTAGAGAGAATGGAGCCCAACAATTGGGCTCAACATATCTACTAGCCATTTAGAAAATTTATAGGAAACTGAGCCTAGCGAGCTAATAACAGGTCTAGCATTATCTCTAAGCCCACAGCAGGATGGGAATTTGGCCGAGTAGCATAAGTACTACGTACTCTGATTCAGAACTGTGAATTGTTGCACGCGCACGCGCACGCGCACACACACACACACACACACACACACACACACACACACACAGACATATATATATATATATATATATATATATATATATATATATATATATATATATATATATATATATATATATTATATTATTTTTTTTATTATCACACTGGCCGATTCCCACCAAGGCAGGGTGGCCCGAAAAAGAAAAACTTTCACCATCATTCACTCCATCACTGTCTTGCCAGAAGGGTGCTTTACACTACAGTTATAAAACTGCAACATTAACACCCCTCCTTCTGAGTGCAGACACTGTACTTCCCATCTCCAGGACTCAAGTCCTGCCTGCCGGTTTCCCTGAACCCTTCATAAATGTTACTTTGCTCACACTCCAACAGCACGTCAAGTATTAAAAACCATTTATCTCCATTCACTCCTATCAATCACGCTCACGCATGCCTGCTGGAAGTCCAAGCCCCTCGCACACAAAACCTCCTTTACCCCCTCCCTCCAACCTTTCCTAGGCCGACCCCTACCCCGCCTTCCTTCCACTACAGACTGATACACTCTTGAAGTCATTCTGTTTCGCTCTATTCTCTCTACATGTCCGAACCACCTCGACAACCCTTCCTCAGCCCTCTGGACAACAGTTTTGGTAATCCCGCACCTCCTCCTAACTTCCAAACTACGAATTCTCTGCATTATGTTCACACCACACATTGCCCTCAGACATGACATCTCCACTGCCTCCAGCCTTCTCCTCGCTGCAACATTCATCACCCATGCTTCACACCCATATAAGAGCGTTGGTAAAACTATACTCTCATACATTCCCCTCTTTGCCTCCAAGGACAAAGTTCTTTGTCTCCACAGACTCCTAAGTGCACCACTCACCCTTTTCCCCTCATCAATTCTATGATTCACCTCATCTTTCATAGACCCATCCGCTGACACGTCTACTCCCAAATATCTGAATACATTCACCTCCTCCATACTCTCTCCCTCCAATCTGATATCCAATCTTCCATCACCTAATCTTTTTGTTATCCTCATAACCTTACTCTTTCCTGTATTCACTTTTAATTTTCTTCTTTGCACACCCTACCAAATTCATCCACTAATCTCTGCAACTTCTCTTCAGAATCTCCCAAGAGCACAGTGTCATCAGCAAAGAGCAACTGTGACAACTCCCACTTTATGTGTGATTCTTTATCTTTTAACTCCATGCCTCTTGTCAAGACCCTCGCATTTACTTCTCTTACAACCCCATCTATAAATATATTAAACAACCACGGTGACATCACACATCCTTGTCTAAGGCCTACTTTTACTGGGAAATAATCTCCCTCTTTCCTACATACTCTATATAAATACATATATATACATATTATGTAATATATATAATGTCGTGCCGAATAGGCAGAACTTGCGATCTTGGCTTAAATAGCAACGCTCATCTTGCCATATAAGTCAAGTGAAAATTGTGTATGCAATAATTTCGCCAAAATCATTCTGAACCTAACGAAAAAAAAAAAATTCACTGGGTTTGTTTAGTATTAAATTATTGTAAACAAATCTAAAATATATTTAGTTTGGCTGGGCTAAAAAAAAACTGCGCTTGTTATAATAAGGTTAGGTAAGTTTTCTACGATTCTCTGGTGCAAAATTAAAATTTTTTACATTAACATTAATGAAAAAGTATATATATTTAAACGTACAAGAGAAAATTTCATAAAGAACTTAATTTTAAACGAGTTCTTGCTAATTGACCAGTTTTACATATTCGGCACGACATTATATATATATATATATATATATATGTATATATTTCTATATATATATATATATTTATGTATATATTTATATATATTTATATATATATATATATATATATATATATGTATATATATATATTAATATATATATATATTTATAAATATATATTTATATATTTATATATATATATTTATATATATATATATATATATTTATATATTATGTATATATTTATATATATATATATGTATATATTTCTATATATATATATATATTTATGTATATATTTATATATATTTATATATATATATATATATATTTATATATATATATATATATATATTTATATATATATATATATATTTATATATATATATATATATATATATATATATATATATATATATTTATATATATATATATATATTTATATATATATATATATATATATATATATATATATATATATATATATATATATATATATATATATATATATATATATATATATATACATACATGTCGTGCCGAATATGTAAAACTGGTCAATTAGCAAGAACTCATTTAAAATTAAGTCCTTTCTTAAATTTTCTCTTATACGTTTAAGATATATTTTTTCATTAATGTTAATGAAATTTTTTTTTTATTTTGCACCAAAAGAATCTTAGAAAACTTACCTAACCTTATTATTACAAGAGCAATTTCTTTTAGTTTAACCCAACTAAATATATTTAAGAATTGTTTACAATAATTTATTACTAAACAAACCCAGTGAAATACATTTTTTTCATTAGATTCAGAATGATTTTGGCGAAATTATTGCATACACAAATTTTCACTTGTCCTATATAACAAGATGAGCATTGCTATTTAAGCCAAGATCGCAAGTTTTGCCTATTCGGCACGACACACACACACACACACATATATATATATATATATATATATATATATATATATATATATATATATATATATATATATATGTATATATATATATATATATATATGTATATATATATATATATATATATATATATATATATATATATATATATATATATATATATATATATATATATATATATATATATATATATATATATATATATATATATAATGTATGCAGCGATTATTATAATAAAAAAGAAGCGCTAAACCACAAGGGCTATACAGCGCTGCAGGGCAGGAAGGAAGCGAGTATCAGGTGGCTAAAGGGAGATGGATGATTAGTAGGTTACGGAGAACAGCGGGACAGTGGATTGTGAAAGGGTAGGGGGCAGCAAGAGATTGAGGCAGAAAGGGCTGAGGGGAGTGCGAAAGGTATCATCATCAGAGTTTGTGGTGTAAATTAGTCGTCGTCGTGAAGTCAATGAGAGAGTCAGGATTAAAGAGGGTCCGTCAGCAAGAAGGGAAGGTAAAGAGAGAGTAGTAGAGCGGAGACGACGTTGGAGGTAAATTTTGCGTGCTCGTTGATAGAGAGGGCAGTCTAACAGAATGTGTCTAACAGATACTGGAACCTGACACTTCTCACAGAGGAACAGGGCGCCTCTCCATGAGATACCCATGAGTAAGACGAGTGTGGCCAATGTGAAGGGGGGATACACAAATAACCCGCACATAAAAGAGAGAAGCTTACGACGACGTTTCGGACCGAAACGTCGTCGTAAGCTTCTCTCTTTTATGTGCGGGTTATTTGTGTATCGTTCCAGTCATGGTATTGTGCCTTTTTGTTGTTTATTTATAGTGAAGGGGGGAGAGAGTAGTCTCCCAACCTCGACATTGATGACAAGAAGACGGCCAGTAATCTATACTCGGTTTAATAGATTGAAGTTTGTTACCGTGTATAGTTGACCAACGTTGTTGCCAACGGGTGTGAAGGTGGGTAGCCATTACAGCAAAATAGTCTGGAAATGGAACACCTCTATATGAAATTTGTAGGTCATGTACTGCTGACCGCGCAGCAGTGTCTGCCTGTTCATTGCCCTGTACGTCAACATGACCAGGGACCCAACAAAAAACAATATCTTTATGCTTGGTAGAGATACGGCATAGCCAAAGTTGGATACGGAGAACAAGGGGGTGAGGTGTATCAAAATACCGAATAGCCTGTAGAGCACTAAGGGAGTCTGAGACAACCACAAATGATGACACAGGCATAGATGCGATACGAATAAGTGCTGCAAGAATGGCATACAATTCAGCGGTAAAAATGCTAGCCGAAGACAGTGAATGCCCTCGCACGATGCTGTCCGGAAACACTGCTGCGAATCCGACGCCGTCAGAAGACTTCGAGCCATCTGCGTACACTGCGATGGCATGAGAATGAGAGTGGAAGTGGTCAAGAAAAAGAGAGCAGGAAGCTACCGTAGGCAGTTGGGCTTTCGAGCAAGGGAGTGAGAAAGAACAGACCCGAACAGCTGGAACATCCCAGGGGGGTAGGGAAAAGTGAGATGCTGCATGAACATACAAAGGTGGTAACTGAAGGGAAGACAAGAGCGAATATAGGCGAAGAGAGAAGGGACGGAGCAAACGGGCGGCGAACAAATAAAGATTGTCTACTAATATTGGTGACCATTCTATAAATGGAAGGATTGTGGAGATGTTGAGAGCATACACAGTAGCGAATCAGTTAAGGATGGAACATTCGCTTCTGCATAGAGGCTCTCAACAGGGGAAGAGCGAAAAGCACCAAGGCATAAACGTAATCCTTGGTGATGGATGGGGTTAAGGCTAGAGAGAGTAGCAGGAGAGGCCGCTGAATAGATCTGGTCACCATAATCGAGTTTCGATAAAATGAGGGCTGAATGTAGGCGAAGGTGAGTTCGACGATCAGCTCCCCAAGAAAGATGAGCAAGGGTTTTAAGAAGAGTCAGCTGGCTGTGACAAGTTGCCTTCAGAGAGGTAATGTGGGGTTCCCAGGATAACCTACGGGCAAAGAGAAGGCCTAGAAACCTGATTGTATCACGTTCAGGGATACGGGAGCCATAGAGGTACAAAGGATGATCAGAGATGACAGAGTATCCAGTGAAAGTAATTTGGCGAGTCTTGGTACTGGAAAATTTAAACCCATGCGTGGTGACCCAGTTGGAATCACGATCGACCGCATGCTGGAGAGAAACTGTAATGAGGTGACAGTCAGCGCCTGCACAAGCAATAGCAAAGTCATCAACATAAAGTGATGACCAAATATTGGATGGAAGAACAGAGGCCAAATCATTTATAGCAAGGAGAAAAAGTGTTGTGCTCAGAACACATCCGTGAGGGACACCTTCAGCTTGGACAAAGTCCGGGAGAGCACATAATTAACTCGAACACGGAAATGTCTGTCAGTTAAAAAGTTCTTAAGGAAGGATGGTATATTGCCTCGGAGGCATAAGGAGTGTGCTTGGGCCAAAATATTATACCTCCAAGTTGTGTCATATGCCTTCTCAAGGCCAAAAAATATGGCAATAACTGAGTGGTTATTCGCAAAGGCATTACAAGCATATGTATCCAAGCATAGCAAGGGGTCTATGGTAGATCGGCGCTTACGAAAGCGATATTGACTAGTGGAGAGACTGTTGTGTGTCTCTAAATACCACATTAAACGTCGATTTACCAGACGTTCCATCACTTTGCAAACTGCACTAGTAAGAGCAATGGGACGATAGTGGGAGGCATCATGTCCCGTAGTACCCGGCTTGCGGAAAGGGAGAACAATGGCAGATTTCCACAGCTGGGGAAGAACTTGTGACCAAATAAGATAGACGAGGTGTAAGAGGACTGTAAGGGCTGACTGATGTAAATGTTGTAACATCCGATTATGAATGTCGTCAGGACCAGCTGCCGATGATCAGCAAACTGAGAGTGTTGCCTCCAGGCAAATTATACTGTTCTTCTCTGAGAGAAGAAAAGTCCAAGGGTACTAACTCTCTGGCAGACTTTGAGGAAAGAAACGAGGGGCATAGATGGAGCCCCCGGGAAATACGGACCAGATGAGTGCCAATTTCAATGGCAACGTCAAATGGGTTTGCTATATTAACACCGGCGACCCGTAGAACAAGAGCCAGGTCAGGAGAGTATTTACCGCTCAATTTCCTCACTTTTTTCCAGACTGCACTCATAGAGGAAGCAGAGGTGATGGTAGAAACATATATCGCCAGCAAGTGCGTTTAGCATCACGGATGACACGGCGAGCGACCACACGCTTCTGCTTAAAATCAAGAAGTCTCTCATCGGTTCTATTGTACCGGTACCTGCCCCATGTAGAGCGTTTCAAACGTACTGCACGAGCACAAGCAGAAGACCACGAAGGCACGCACTTCTGAGAATGCCTGCCTGAGGTTTGGGGTATAGATTGATTAGCTGCGGTTAAAACTGACGTCGAGAAGAGGGGTAGGAGCTCATAAAGGTCCCAATTTTCCCGATCAAATTGCCAGTGAGGGCTACGGAAAAGGTGGTGAATATGAAGGAGAAGTAAGAATTATTGGAAAATGATTGCTGTCATGTAAGTCCGGTAGAACAGACCAGGCGAAGTCTAGTGCAGTGGAGGAAGAGCAGACTGATAGATCGATGCAAGATAGAGTATGAGCACGAGGATCAAAATGTGTGGGAGTACCCATATTTAAAACATGGAGGGGGTGAGAGGCGAGAAAAGCCTCCAACTGAATGCCACGTGAGTCACAATGAGACCCCCCAGAATTAATGGTGGGCATTAAAATCGCCAAGTAACACAAGTGGTGGTGGTAAGGATGAAACAAGAAAGGCAAAATCTGGGATAGAAAATTTCCGAGGAGAGATATAAGAACATATTGTAAACTACTTATTCAAGTGGATATGGGCTGCAGTGTAATGCAGCGAGGTATGGACAAATAGTTGACAGTACAGAATATCATTGCGTAGAAGAAGGGCACTTTCATTAAAGGTCCCATCTGAGAAAGGATCCGAAGAATACAATAAATTATAGCCTGAGATAGGTTGGAAAACAGCTGAGTGTAATTTTGGTTCTTGTAAGTAAACATCAACAGGGAAAAACCTGGAAAGCGACATCTGAAGCTCACCCTGATTACCCCTGAGGCCGTGGATATTCTACTGTAAATAGGCCATTATTGGCAACGAGGAAAACACTACGAATCCGTAGGTAAGGGCACCTACGGACTAGAAGGGTTAGAAAAGTCTACGTGTGGTGGCATCGGAAGACATTCAAGCAGCGAAGGAACGGAGCACTGCAAAGAATGGAGTTGTGGAGATGGAGGAGAGGGAAGAGACGGAAAAGGAGGTGGATCAGTGTCCACTGAAGGTTTAGTCTCTGCAATATATTCTGAAATAGCGTCAAGTGTTTCTGAATTTAAAGACGTTGTATGAGAGACAATATTGGAGATAGAAGGAGGAGGGTGAGTAAAGACTGGGACAGTAATGGACCGTACTAAAGTAGGGGGGACGAAAGCGTGTTGGGAGCTGGAGAAGAAGTGTGGGAGGGGGCAGAAGAGGCGGAAACCTGGGAGGCAGCAGAAGAGGGAGAGACTTGGGAGGGGAAAGGGGAGGGAGGCACAAAACGAGGAGGGGGGTGAACCTCCACACTTGTAATAGAGCCAGTGAGTGGGGAAGAACCAGGTACAGAGACTGGAAAGGTAAAATGTGGGGGTGGAAGAAGGAAAGGAGGGGGCAAGGAAGATTTGAACAAAGGGGATTTTTTGGACTTCTGAGAAGTAGAGGGGCGATTGGTAGAAGGTGTCGTACGAGATCTTGTCGATACCGGGGCTTGTGAGTGAGAACTCAAAGATGTCCGAAGAGACTGAGGTGTCGAAATAGGGACGTCTGAGCCCAGGATAGCAAAAGAATTAGATACAGGAGTGACTATGGAAGGGGTAACAACAGAGGAGGCTGCAGAAGATGGGACCCCAGAAGTGGGGGGACGTTATGAAACACGAGAATAAGAAACACAGGGTAGTCTCCCTTGGAGGTGGAGATGAGAAACTGCCATAGCATAAGGGAGACCTTCTGCTTCTTTGAGGCAACGGATTTCATGCTCATTTAAGTAGACCTGGCAACGGCGAGAGTACGAAGGATGAGCCTCATGAAAATTAAGGCATGAGGGAGGTCGACTGCAAGATGTATCAGAATGGTCGTCGGCACCACAGACTGGGCATTCGGCTATAGATCTGCAATATTTCGCTGGGTGACCAAATCGCCAGCAATTTCTACACTGTAATAAAGTTGGTAGAATTACCGACAATATGTCAAGTAAAAGGACACAAGTGCAACTAATGTGACATTTTATTGTGGCAACGTTTCGCTCTCCAGGAGCTTTATCAATTTCTACACTGTTGCGGTGTAGGGAACACCTTCTGAACTTGTAACCAATGTCCTGCGACATAAACAGAGGACGGGAGTTCACGGCTGTTGAAAGTTAATCGAGCCACATTGCAAGGGTATCGTCTCCGCCCGCGGGCAGGAAGGACATAAGTGTCTACTTTGAGGATTGGGAGATCCTGGGGTTCCAGCTGTTCAAGAATGTCATTGCCACATGTCTGGAAATTCTGTTGGACTATGGTATGGGGCAGAATGACAGTACCACTACAAGAATTGAGGGAATGATGTTTTTCAATAGTGATAGGAATAGTATTGATATGTGAAAGGAGAGAAAGATCATGAGCTTGGGTAGCATTCTGGACAATGACGATTCACGTACCTCTCTTGAGAGCATGAAATGAAATATCACTACCAACATGGCATAGGAGTACTTTGCCAATACTGTGGTCGGAAAGATAGGCAATAGAAGAAGTCGGTCGTAAAGAATTTAGTCCATTGTGTGGTCCGAAACCGAGCGTGGAGAGGGAGTGCATAACGTGTCGGTCTTTTCCGAGTATAATGGGAAGGTAACGAAGTAACATCATCAGGAGACTCGTTGGCATTTAGAAGTGGGACCAGAGTTGGTCCGACATGGGACGGGCTGGCGATTTGAAAATTGCCGCACCATAGAGGGAGAGGCTGGAAGCATAATCAAAGGAGGGCAGAGGTCAGACAAATCGGAGGAGTCAGTCGAGACCCCGGTGTCTGAAGCTGGTGATAAAACAGCACCAGCAAGAGGTACAGGGGCATCAGGAGTGTCCAAAAAGTGGTCAAAAAACGAGGCAAGGTCAGAACGAGGTGCGGTATCAGTAAGGGGCCTGGAGGTAGCAGGTTCAGGGACTAGGGTTTCCATGGTTAGGTTACTTCTTTCTTTTTGTTTTTAAGAAAAAAAAGAAAGAAAAGAAAATAAAAACAAAAAAAAGAAAAAGGGGGAACGGGGAAGTATAGTTCCTAGGAGAAATGAAAGGGCTGCAAATCACCCTCCGCGCCCAAGAGGACCTCAACACCGCAAGTAGTGCAGATGCGGCATGGAACCTGTGCCATACCCTACCCTTCATGCTAGTAAACCAGCAATCCAGGATAGCAACCTCACATCTGCCGAGCTACCTCGGTGGACAAAAGAGAGGGTGGCTGGATATCCACCACAAAGTATACCTCCTTTGGCCACCACCCCTGGAATCCGAAAGGTGGCTTCCAGAGATACACCCATCGCCCGAAAGACAACCAGAGCCACCCCTGGAAGACCGGAGAGGGAACGGGATATACCCAGGCGATCCAGATTCCACGGCAAACTACACCACCGCCAAGAACCTCAATGGAATGGGATTGACCCCGGTACCCTTCCCTCTACCCAGGAACCAGTAGGCCTGTGGGAAGAATCCCAAAGACCAAAAGGAGGAAGGAAATAAGGGAGGGATGGGGTGGAAGAGGAGGAGGAAAGGAAAAATGGAGGATGGGGAGGATGGGATAGGGAAGGGGGGATTGGCGGGTAATTAGGTTTGGTCTGAGGAAGGAGACCAACAGGTCTAATTCCTCAGACCAAGAGCCTCTTCACCACGCCAAGGAACCCCCCTTGAAGAGAAATGTATGCAGCGAGCTGTGAGTGCTTTACGAATAAGGAAAAAAAGTCCTGATGCCACTCATGAACAGCTTCAGATTAATGACGCTGACGCATCTAACTGAAAGGAAAAGTCTAAATAATTTTTGCTTGGGTAGGTGCAAATTACTCACTTTTATAAAAACAAGAGGTCATAAAAAATGGAATCATTGTATTTTGCGTGGTAACTGGAGTGTATCCCTTCTGATCAACTTCAATTATCAGCACTAATCTGTTTCGTTCAAAAAAAAAATCTGCATTTTTTTTTTGGCTGTTTAAAGTTCGTTGTTACCGCTTTTAGTTCCCAGATTAAGAAAAATAAGATTATTCAGGTTATTAGTTAAAAGTTATGGAATATGAACATGACAAATGTGTAATACGTAGGTATTTTTAATGTCTTAACAATTCGCATGCCAATAGGCTTCTTCAGTCACATACAGGAGAATTTAATATCGAACACAGTGGAAGTGTAGAGGTCATTCTGAGGGAAATCAGTCCTACATCCACAATAGAAGTTGGTCTTTTCCTTACTCTAAAGCAGAGTTAAGTTAGGTCAGGTTCGTCAGTAAACAAGACAAGTGTTTCCTGACGCGGGTCTTAGATGTTGACTTGCAGCTGGAGCTCTTAGTCATCTGACCGAGGCCTTCCCCTGGCTTACCTGTCCATCCTTTTAAAAAATAAGGTTGATAAATTAGACACATGTGCAACACTTTGGTATCTTTTTTGAGGAAACGTTTCGCCTCACAGTGGCTGCATCAGTCCATACAAAGGAGGACGAGGAAGAACAAGATAAGTTTGAAGTAATCAGTCCCTCAGCCTTGAGTCGATTTGGTCAGTCCATCAAGCTTGAAAAGAATACAGCATATCTGCAAAGACGTAGCTTATATACCGTAGGTAGGAGAGGTGCAGCAGTCGTAGGTGGTATCACATTTGTCCAGTGTGGAAGTAGGTCATGCCCAAGGGTTAGGCAAGTGAAGAATTCCCTGTATTAAGATCCCAAAATGTTCATATGTCCGACAGGAATGTCGGACACAGCAACATCTACATTCCTGTCGGACACAGCAACATCTTGGGATCTTAATACAGGGAATTCTTCACTTGCCTAACCCTTGGGCATGACCTGCCTCCACACTGGACAAATGTGATACCACCTACGACTGCTGCACCTCTCCTACCTACGGTATATAAGCTACGTCTTCGCAGATATGCTGTATTCTTTTCAAGATTGATGGACAGACCACATCGACTCAAGGCTGAGGGACTGATTACCTCAAACTCCTCCTGTTCTTCCTCGTCCTCCTTTGTATGGACTGATGAAGCCACTCTGTGGCGAAACGTTTCCTCAATAAAGATACCCAAGTGTTGCACATGTGTCTAATTCATCAACTTGTCGGTTCTCTGAACCATTCATCTACAAAAAATAAGGTTATAATTTTCCTTACTCTAAAGTAGAGGTATGTGGCAGATCTTATATACTGGGACAATAGTGAGGTGTAGCAGTCGGAGATGTCATCACAAGTGGTCGGGGCCCACCAGTAGATGCAAGTTAAACATTTTAGCTGGTATTGCTGTGCCAGAAAATATCATATAAATGTGTATCAGTATTTTACATTGCATATTGATCACATTTGTAACTTCATTTCTGGTTTGTTTATAGTTCAACTTTTGTATATCATATAATGACGAAGATTCGGATTATTAATGGTTGTTTATGTGTCAGTCTGATGCTTTTCAACTTTGTGTAGCGGTTAACGTGCAATAACGAGACCTCTAATAATCGGCCTCATTATCATCACTTATGTATCCTAATTAGTGGAAGATTCGGATTATTATTGGACTGTGTAGGTGCCGATTTGATAATATTTGAAGAAGTGGAACAATGTTCTCCTTCATAATTTTTGGAAATCGTTCTGACAGCTTCAGCTTTAAGCATCGTGATGATCGCTCTACCTCAGGTTTTCTGGGTTTTCTTACATCTTTTAAATGAGGATTATTGGCGTCTCTGCTATAATTGGAAAATTCATTTTTATCAGTTTCAAACGCTCCACTAAAGTAAAAGATTTTTTATTTTAGGCTGAGAAGATAAAAAATGTTGTAAATTTTATTGAATAAACTATGATATTGATTCATGTGCAATAAATTGAGAGTAACTCCTAATCGGCATCAAACTTTCACTACTGGTGTAGGTTAGGTTAGATTAGTTTAGAGGAAAGTTCAAACTGTGTTAGACTATTTAGAAATCATATTTTATTTCGGACCATAAGCTCTGCATTATTACTGTTCAATCCCAGCGATAGCTAATTTTTCTGTTAGAAATATGAACTTACTCTTCTTATAGAAGTGTAAACAAAAGCCGAACATTAAGTCCTGACCTCTAATTCTGGACCTGTATGGAATTTTGAGTTGCAACAATTATTTCTTATGTGGGTTTTAACAAGAGTGATATCTGCCACTTAACTCCCGTTTCGTGTATGTTAAGTGTATAAATGTGATAAAGAGAAACATTTATCATAAGTTGGGTATAAAGTATATTATTTTTCCTTAATTTATACCAGTCTGCAGGAGGAACTACTATTTTTCACACATTGCAAAAATTTATAAAAGGTAACTGAAGAACTGGGTGTATTTCGGTTGTTGTTTGATCCGCATTGGGTATTCTCCGTATCCCATAACTTCCGCCAACAACCTTAAATACCCGAGCAAGGGTATCCCTATTTCCCTTAACCCACAGCCAGCAACCTATATGATGCGAGAAAAGTATTCTCCAGTTTCCAATAGCTGCAGCTAACATCCCAAGTGATACGAGTAAGGTATCTCAGATAGATCGTAATTCCAGCTAATGTTTCAATGATACGGGAAAAGTATGCCATGTATCCCAATAACTCCAGGCCGCAATGGCAGGGATCTGAGAAGTTATCTGCCGTCTTCCTTTCTCCCCGCCAACAATTTCAATGATCCGATAACGGTATTTAACTACATTGCGAAACCCATATTAACAAGGTACACCAAGAAAGGTATATTTTGTGTTTGATGAACCCAGATAACTTCAATGATCCGAGAAAGATATTCAAGTATTCGACAACCCCAGCCAAAAGCCTCAACGCGCACACAGAACAGCATAGCTGAACCTTAATTATCCTTTCGCTTTATATTCACTTCGAAGGTGTGTATCTGAGGGCATATACACTAAGAGGTGTATATCCAGCAAAGTATGTACAATGAGAGGCTAATATATGTCTGTGAATACAAACCGAGAAGTGTATACCTTTTATTCAGCAAAATATACACACAACTTAAGTCTTGCTTTAATAATTAAAGTATTCTTGACTAGTAGTGTTCATGTGATATACAGCTTTAACAGCCCTCTAGTAAATGATGAGTTTTACACCTAATTAACAAACCGGTCAACTTAAAGGTTATTATGACATTTATCAGCAATATAATAATTTCACTGGCAGTTGTTTAGGGCACCAATTTAATGAACTGCTGTTCTTAAGAGCTGGTACGGAGATGAATATTTTCTAATAACATCTGGAAAAGTTCTCTCTCTTTTAAAGGAAACTGGCGTAGATACCCATTTAAAATTATTTCTAGAACGAAGATATGGTACATGGATCACCAGCAGAGTCGACTTTTCCCACCTTCTCGCCCCGGAAAATATAGTTAGATATATGTATAGTGTTCGCTGCACGATCAAGGAAAGGTATCGGATAACCCCAGTCCCCTGTGTCTCAGCGCATGAGATTGAAATAGTGTTAGGTTAGGTGAAATTTGTCAGGAAATAGGACAAGTGTTTTCTGATGCGGGTCATATGATGAACAGCAGCTGGAGCTTTTGGTTATCTGACTGAAACCTTCAGCTGGCTTACCCCTTTACCCCCTTTAAAAATTATGGTTATAATACTGGAATAGTGTTAAGCTAGGTAAGGTTAGGTTTGTCAGGAAACAGGACAAGTGTTACCAGACTCGGATCTTAGTCATATGATGACCAGTCGCTGGAGCTTTTGGTCGTTTGACTGAGGCCTTCACCTGCCTTACCTGTCCACCCCTTTAAAAGTTAAAACTGTATTTATAACCTACATTTTCGTGTCCTTAGAATAGTGCAAAAGCTTATAATGCTGCACTGATGATTTGAAGCAAATCAGAATAGGCATTCACAAAATATATGGAAATTTATGCATTTCTTTCAATAAAAACTATAAATTAGGTCATACACAGCCTAAATCTAATTCAGTTCTTCAATTAACACCAGCACTGAAACCAAAGAGGTCTTTTATTTCAGAGATAAATACCCTGAAAATACTGAAGTCGATCCTCATTAAATTTGAAAACACCATCGATTATTTTTCTTCTCTCGTTTATAGGCTTCTTAAAATTTTTAACAATAGTGTAAGAAAATATCTGATTATAATTTTAAGAAAATTGGTTTTGGTAAAATTAGGTCAATTAACTAACTGGCTTCAGTAAAAAAATACTTCCAATTAAGATACAGGCATTCTCTAGTTATAATAAGAGAATTTGTTTGAGAACATTTGCAAATCGAAATTTACACAGTTCAAAATAAGCAACAAGCTTTATGCTCACACGATTTGAGAATAAAACTTTCTCGCCATCACAAACATATACTGGACAGATCTGCACTAACCTACTTGAATTAGAACTATTTAAATTTTGTGTGTGCCATTTTTTACACCAAAATTAAAACACACAAGATGGTAAAATACACGTAAACTGTTTACTTTATCAACCCAATATAAGAGTTTACAAAACTTATGTTAACTTGTCCTTGGAGAACTAGAGTGAATGTTAAGAGGCAACTCGGTTCCCCTATAATCAGTTCCCCCTATAATCTACCTTGTCGATAATTACTATCGCATTTGCTTTACTTTCGTAAGGTGAAGTTTAGGATCATTTCTTAATTTATGGTATACCTTAACAAATCTGTGATGACAATTGTGTTGGAACAAAATTGTCATCACAGATTTCTTAAGTTATACCATGAATTAAGGAAAGATCCTAAACCTTACGAAAACAAAGCAAATGTGGCAGTAATTATCAACAAGGTAGATTATCGGGAAAAATAAACACGATAATAAGAGACAGGGAAACTCACGCTCCTCTTAAAGTTGCCGATTTTCTTCGTGTTAAAATTCAAATTCAAATTCAATTCAAATTCAAAGTTTATTCTCTATAAGGATTACAATGCTGAGTTTACAGAATTTGGTTATTGTATTGTTTAAATGTAGTAAAATAATTACAGAGTGTACCACTAGAACACCTAGCATGGCTAGGCATTTCGGGCAGACTTAAATTAAATCTTAAGCTTAAAATATTACAAAATTATGAGGTAAGTTGGTATTATGGCTAAGTGACTAAATACTAGTTTGTGAGTTTAGCAATGTGAATGCTTTTGATTTGGCACTATACATAGTTTCAGTATTGGAGTATCACAGGCCAACTTATGACTAGTTAAGATTCATTATTTTGAGATTGAGATTGATATTTCTGATATAGTATCAGTAGTATTGCTGAAGCAATGAACCACCTCAGCTCTGTACGCTTGAAAAAAAAATAATTATATTAACCAAACCATGGTTCAACCCCCATACGTCAACATCTACTTGAGTTCCACCACCCAGTACGCTCAAGCTCCTTAGAAATTCAAGGCAGTCGTCCTAGAGACATGGAATTGTTTGTAATGGAGCCTTATTTTTCATTCGTGAGAAGCCAACACTGGAAACTAATGAAAGATCAACACGTCTTAATTTTTTCTTAGGTCAGTATGACGTTGATTCTCGGTCGTAAATATAACTACATTTTCCCGCTCTTATCATTTACGTTTTTCACCTTGCTAAACTTCTCAATTATGAGGCGTTTTATTTAATTTTTAGCCTGAACTCTTTTTAAATATTACTGTAATAATCGTCATTATATACTGTACATGTTAGATCGACGTTTAATAGAATGCAGTGTATAAAGTGTGCGCGCGTTAAACGGAACTGCTGAAACGAAATAAACTTAATGGACAGAAATTAACCATTATCACTCCCGACTTCATAACGGATCACGACTTATCAAAACGTCGTTTAAAGATTTATCTGTAATATGGAGGTTATTCGTAAATTGTTCCAGCCACGGTACAGTGACTTTTTGCAAATTCGTGATTAAGCTATTGATGTAAATATCAATTTGTAACCTGCTAAGTTTTCACTCAGAGATGTGCATGAATAAAGTTAAAAAAAAAATGTGCAGATATTACCCAGAAGCGTATGTCTTTTCCTCAAAATTATTCGAAAATTTTGAGTTTACCTGCTATTAGGCATTCAGAATAGGAAACTATGTGGTTGCCAAAAGTATACATATATATACATATGTGGACCCCAGATTAACGATATTTTTTCATTCCAGAAGTATGTTCAGGTGCCAGTACTGACCGAATTTGTTCCCATAAGGAATATTGTGAAGTAGATCAGTCCATTTCAGACCCCCAAACATACACGTACAAACGCACTTATATAAATACACTTACATAATTGGTCACATTAGGAGGTGATCGTTAAGCGGGGGTTAACTATATATATATATATATATATATATATATATATATATATATATATATATATATATATATATATATATATATATATATATATATATATATATATGTCGTGCCGAATAGGCAGAATTTGCGATCTTGGCTTAAATAGCAACCCTCATCTTGCGATATAAGACAAGTGAAAATTTGTGTATGCAATAATTTCGCCAAAATCAATCTGAACCTAACGAAAAAAATATATTTGATTGTGTTTGTTGAGTACTAAATTACTGTAAACGTATTTAAAGTATAATTAGTTGGGTTAGGCTAAAATAAATTCCTCTTGTTATAATAAGGTTAGGTAAGTTTTCTAAGATTCTTTTGGAGCAAAATTAAAAATTTTTACATTAACATTAATGAAAAAAATATATCTTTAAACGTATAAGAGAAAATTTTAGAAAGGACTTAATTTTCAATGAGTTCTTGCTAATTGACCAGTTTTACATATTCGGCACGACATATTATGTATATATATATATATATATATATATATATATATATATATATATATATATATATATATATATATATATATATATATATATATATATATATATATATATATATATATATATATATATATATATATATATATATATATATATATATATTATATATATATATATTATATATATATATATTATATATATATATTATATATATATATATATATATATATATATATATATATATATATATATATATATATATATATATATATATATATATATATATATATATATATATATATATATATATATATATATGTCGTGCCGAATAGGCAGAATTTGCAATCTTGGCTTAAATAGCAACGTTCATCTTGCCATATAGGGCAAGTGAAAATTTGTGTATGCAATAATTTCGCCAAAATCATTCTGAACCTAACGAAAAAAATATATTTCACTGTGTTTGTTTAGTATTAAATTATTGTAAACAAATCTAAAATATATTTAGTTGGGTTAGGCGAAAATAAATTGCTCTTGTTATAATAAGGTTAGGTAAGTTTTCTAAGATACTTTCGGTGCAAAATTAAAATTTTTTACATTAACATTAATGAAAAAAATATATCTTTAAACGTATAAGAGAAAATTTTAGAAAGGACATAATTTTCAATGAGTTCTTGCTAATTGACCAGTTTTACATATTCGGCACGACATATATATATATATATATATATATACAAATACATAATATATATATATTATATTATATATATATATATATACAAATACATAATATATATATATTATATTATATATATATATATATTCGTGTATAGGGCAAGGAGGAATAACATCTTGTAGGAGTAAGGAAGAGCCAGTTGTGAGTGTGGGGGAAGTTCGTGAGGCAGAGAGAAGAATGAAAGGGGATAAGGCAGCTAGGATTGATGGGATAAAGATAGAAATGTTGTAGTGGTTGGTGCTATTATTTAATAAATGTACGGAAGAAGGTAAAGTACCTAGGGATTGGCAGAGAGCATGCATAGTTCCTTTGTATAAAGGCAAAGGGGACAAAAGACTGCAAAAATTATAGGGGAATAAGTCTGTTGAGTATACCTGGTAAAGTGTATGGTAGAGTTGTTACTGAAAGAATTAAGATTAAGACAGAGTAGGATAACAGATGAACAAGGAGGCTTTAGGAAAGGTGTGTAGACTTGGTGTTTACAGTGAAACATACAGGTGAACAGTATTTAGATAACACTAAAGAGGTTTTTGTGGCATTTATGGATTTTCAAAAGGCATATGACAGGGTGGATAGGGAGACAATGTGGCAGATGTTGCAGGTGTATGGTATAAGAGGCAGGCTACTGAATGCATTGGAGAGTTTTTACAAGGATAATGAGGCTCAGGTTAGAGTATGTAGGAGAGAGGGAGATTATTTCCCAGTAAAAGTCGGCCTTAGACAAGGATGTGTGATGTCATCGTGGTTGTTCAATATATTTATAGATGGGGTTGTAAGAGAAGTGAATGCGAGGGTCTTGGCAAGAGGTGTGGAGTTACAAGATAAAGAATCCATCACAAAGTAGGAGTTGTCACAGTTGCTTTTTGCTGATGACACTGTGCTTTTGGGAGATTCTGAAGAGAAATTGCAGAGGTTGGTGGATGAATTTGGTAGGGTATGTAAAAGAAGAAAACTAAAAGTGAATATAGGAAAGAGTAAGGTTATGAGGATAACAAAAACATTAAGTGACGAAAGATTGGCTATCAGATTGGAGGGAGAGAGTATGGAGGAGGTGAATGTGTTCAGATATTTAGGAGTGGACTTGTCAGCAGATGGGTCTATGAAGGATGACGTGAATCATAGAATTGATGAGGGAAAAAGGGTGAGTGGTGCACTTAGGAGTCTGAGGAGACACAGAACTTTGTCCATAGAAGCAAAGAGGGGAATGTATGAGAGTATGGTTATACCAACACTTATATGGGTGCAAAGCATGAGTGGTGAATGTTGCAGAGAGGAGAAGGCTGGATGCAGTGGAGATGTCGTGTCTGAGGGCAATGTGTGATGTGAATATAATGCAGAGAATTTGTAGTTTCGAAATTAGGAGAAGGTGCGGGATTACCAAAGCTATTATCCAGAGGGCTGATGAGGGGTTGTTGAGGTGGTTCGGACATGTAGAGAGAGAAGGAAACAAAACAGAATGACTTCGAGAGTGTATAAATCTGTAGTGGAGGGAAGGCGGGGTAGGGGTCGGCCTAGGAAAGGTTGGAGGGAGGGGGTAAAGGAGGTTTTATGTGCAAGGGGCTTGGACTTCCAGCAAGCATGTGTGAGCGTATTGATAGGAGTGAATGGAGGCAAATGATTTTTTAATACTTGACGTGCTGTTGGAGACAGAACAAAGTAATATTTATGAAGGGATTCAGGGAAACCAGCAGGCCGGACTTGAGTCCTGGAGATGGGAAATACAGTGCCTGCACTCTGAAGGAGGGGTGTTAATGTTGCAGTTTCATGAATGTAGTGTAAAGCAGCCCTCTCGCAAGACAGTGATGGAGTGAATGATGAAAGTTTTTCTTTTTCGGGTAATTTGTTTTATATATATATATATATATATATATATATATATATATATATATATATATATATATATATATATATATATATATATATATATAAATATATATATATATATATATATATGTAATATATATATATATATATATATATATATATATATATATATATATATATATATATATATATATATATATGTAATATATATATATATATATATATATATATATATATATATATATATATATATATATATATATGTAATATATATATATATATATATATATATATATATATATATATATATATATATATATATATATATATATATATATATGTAATTAATATATATATATATATATATATATATATATATATATATATATATATATATATATATATATATATATATATATATATATATGTAATTAATATATATATATATATATATATATATATATATATATATATATATATATATATATATATATATATATATATGTAATTAATATATATATATATATATATATTTATATATATATATATATATATATATGTATATTACATATATATATATATATATATTATATATATATACATTATATATATATATATATATATATATATATATATATGTATATATATATATAATATATATATATATATATATATATATATATATATATATATATATATATAATATATATATATATATATATATATATATATATATATATATATATATATTATATATATATATATATATATTATATATATATATATATATATATATATATATATATATATATATATATATATATATACATATTTTTTTTTATTATCACACTGGCCGATTCCCACCAAGGCAGGGTGGCCCGAAAATGAAAAACTTTCACCATCATTCACTCCATCACTGTCTTGCCAGAAGGGTGCTTTTCACTACAGTTTTTAAACTGCAACATTAACACCCCTCCTTCAGAGTGCAGGCACTGTACTTTCCATCTCCAGGACTCAAGTCCGGCCTGCCGGTTTCCCTGAACCCCTTCATAAATGTTACTTTGCTCACACTCCAACAGCACGTCAAGTATTAAAAACCATTTGTCTCCATTCACTCCTATCAAACACGCTCACGCATGCCTGCTGGAAGTCCAAGCCCCTCGCACACAAAACCTCCTTTACCCCCTCCCTCCAACCTTTCCTAGGCCGACCCCTACCCCGCCTTCCTTCCACTACAGACTGATACACTCTTGAAGTTATTCTGTTTCGCTCCATTCTCTCCACATGTCCGAACCACCTCAACAACCCTTCCTCAGCCCCCTGGACAACAGTTTTGGTAATCCCGCACCTCCTCCTAACTTCCAAACTACGAATTCTCTGCATTATATTCACACCACACATTGCTCTCAGACATGACATCTCCACTGCCTCCAGCCTTCTCCTCGCTGCAACATTCATCACCCATGCTTCACACCCATATAAGAGCGTTGGTAAAACTATACTCTCATACATTCCCCTCTTTGCCTCCAAGGACAAAGTTCTTTGTCTCCACAGACTCCTAAGTGCACCACTCACCCTTTTCCCCTCATCAATTCTATGATTCACCTCATCTTTCATAGACCCATCCGCGGACACGTCCACTCCGAAATGTCTGAATACATTCACCTCCTCCATACTCTCTCCCTCCAATCTGATATCCAATCTTTCATCACCTAATCTTTTTGTTATCCTCATAACCTTACTCTTTCCTGTATTCACTTTCAATTTTCTTCTTTTGCACACCCTACCAAATTCATCCACCAATCTCTGCAACTTCTCTTCAGAATTTCCCAAGAGCACAGTGTCATCAGCAAAGAGCAACTGTGACAACTCCCACTTTATGTGTGATTCTTTATCTTTTAACTCCACGCCTCTTGACAAGACCCTCGCATTTACTTCTCTTACAACCCCATCTATAAATATATTAAACAACCACGGTGACATCACACATCCTTGTCTAAGGCCTACTTTTACTGGGAAATAATTTCCCTCTTTCCTACATACTCTAACTTGAGCCTCACTATCCTCGTAAAAACTCTTCACTGCTTTCAGTAACCTACCTCCTACACCATACACCTGCAACATCTGCCACATTGCCCCCGTATCCACCCTGTCATACGCCTTTTCCAAATCAATAAATGCCACAAAGACCTCTTTAGCCTTATCTAAATACTGTTCACTTATATGTTTCACTGTAAACACCTAGTCCACACACCCCCTACCTTTCCTAAAGCCTCCTTGTTCATCTGCTATCCTATTCACCGTCTTACTCTTAATTCTTTCAATAATAACTCTACTATACACTTTGCCAGGTATACTCAACAGACTTATCCCCCTATAATTTTTGCACTCTCTTTTATCCCCTTTGCCTTTATACAAAGGAACTATGCATGCTCTCTGCCAATCCCTAGGTACCTTACCCTCTTCCATACATTTATTAAATAATTGCACCAACCACTCCAAAACTGTATCCCCACCTGCTTTTAACATTTCTATCTTTATCCCATCAATCCCGGCTGCCTTACCCCCTTTCATTTTACCTACTGCCTCACGAACTTCCCCCACACTCACAACTGGCTCTTCCTCACTCCTACAAGATGTTGTTCCTCCTTGTCCTATACACGAAATCACAGCTTCCCTATCTTCATCAACATTTAACAATTCCTCAAAATATTCCCTCCATCTTCCCAATACCTCTAACTCTCCATTTAATAACTCTCCTCTCCTATTTTTAACTGACAAATCGATTTGTTCTCTAGGCTTTCTTAACTTCTTAATCTCACTCCAAAACTTTTTCTTATTTTCAACAAAATTTGTTGATAACATCTCACCCACTCTCTCATTTGCTCTCTTTTTACATTGCTTCACCACTCTCTTAACCTCTCTCTTTTTCTCCATATACTCTTCCCTCCTTGCATCACTTCTACTTTGTAAAAACTTCTCATATGCTAACTCTTTACTCTCTTCACATCATCATTCCACCAATCGCTCCTCTTCCCTCCCGCACCCACTTTCCTGTAACCACAAACTTCTGCTGAACACTCTAACACTGCATTTTTAAACCTACCCCATACCTCTTCGACCCCATTGCCTATGCTCTCATTAGCCCATCTATCCTCCAATAGCTGTTTATATCTTACCCTAACTGCCTCCTCTTTTAGTTTATAAACCTTCACTTCTCTCTTCCCTGATGCTTCTATTCTCCTTGTATTCCATCTACCTTTTACTCTCAGTGTAGCTACAACTAGAAAGTGATCTGATATATCTGTGGCCCCTCTATAAACATGCACATCCTGAAGTCTACTCAACAGTCTTTTATCTACCAATACATAATCCAACAAACTACTGCCATTTCGCCATACATCATATCTTGTTTACTTATTTATCCTCTTTTTCTTAAAATATGTATTACCTATAACTAAACCCCTTTCTATACAAAGTTCAATCAAAGGGCTCCCATTATCATTTACACCTGGCACCCCAAACTTACCTACCACACCCTCTCTAAAAGTTTCTCCTACTTTAGCATTCAGGTCCCCTACCACAATTACTCTCTCACTTGGTTTAAAGGCTCCTATACATTCACTTAACATCTCCCAAAATCTCTCTCCTCTGCATTCCTCTCTTCTCCAGGTGCATACACGCTTATTATGACCAACTTCTCGCATCCAGCCTTTACTTTAATCCACATAATTCTTGAATTTACACATTCATATTCTCTTTTCTCCTTCCTTAACTGATCATTCAACATGACTGCTACCCCTTCCTTTGCTCTAACTCTCTCAGATACTCCAGATTTAATCCCATTTATTTCCCCCCACTGAAACTCCCCTACCCCCTTCAGCTTTGTTTCGCTTAGGGCCAGGACATCCAACCTCTTTTCATTCATAACATCAGCAATCATCTGTTTCTTGTCATCCGCACTACATCCACGCACATTTAAGCATCCCATATTTATAAAGTTTTTCTTCTTCTCGTTTTTAGTAAATGTTTACAGGAGAAGGGGTTAATAGCCCATTGCTCCCGGCATTTTAGTCGCCTCATACGACACGCATGGCTTACGGAGGAAAGATTCTTTTCCACTTCCCCATGGACAATAGAAGAAATAAAAAGGAACAAGAGCTATTTAGAAAAAGGAGAAAAACCTAGATGTATGTATATATATATGCATGTGCGTGTCTGTGAAGTGTGACCAAAGTGTAAGTAGGAGTAGCAAGATATCCCTGTTATCTAGCGTGTTTATGAGACAGGAAAAGAAACCAGCAATCCTACCATCATGCAAAACAGTTACAGGTTTCTGTTTCACAGTCATCTGGCAGGACGGTAGTACTTCCCTGGGTGGTTGCTGTCTACCAACCTACTACTATATATATATATATATTTTCAACAAGTCGACCGTCTCCCACCGAGGCAGGGTGACCCAAAAAAGAAAGAAAATCCCCAAAAAGAAAATACTTTCATCATTCAATACTTTCACCACACTCACACATTATCACTGCTTTTGCAGAGGTGCTCAGAATACAACAGTTTAGAAGCATATACGTATAAAGATACACAACATATCCCTCCAAACTGCCAATATCCCAAACCCCTCCTTTAAAGTGCAGGCATTGTACTTCCCATTTCCAGGACTCAAGTCCGACTATGTGAAAATAACCGGTTTCCCTGAATCCCTTCACTAAATATTACCCTGCTCACACTCCAACAGATCGTCAGGTCTCAAGTATCATTCGTCTCCATTTACTCCTATCTAACACGCTCATGCACGCTTGCTGGAAGTCCAAGCCCCTCGCCCACAAAACCTCCTTTACCCCCTCTTTCCAACCCTTTCGAGGACGACCCCTACCCCTCTTTCCTTCCCCTATAGATTTATATGCTTTCCATGTCATTCTACTTTGATCCATTCTCTCTAAATGACCAAACCACCTCAACAACCCCTCTTCTGCCCTCTGACTAATGCTTTTATTAACTCCACACCTTCTCCTAATTTCCACACTCCGAATTTTCTGCATAATATTTACACCACACATTGCCCTTAGACAGGACATCTCCACTGCCTCCAACCGTCTCCTCGCTGCTGCATATACCACCCAAGCTTCACATCCATGTAAGTGTTGGTACTACTATACTTTCATACATTCCCTTCTTTGCCTCCATAGATAACGTTTTTTGACTCCACATATACCTCAACGCACCACTCACCTTTTTTCCCTCATCAATTCTATGATTAACCTCATCCTTCATAAATCCATCCGCCGACACGTCAACTCCCAAGTATCTGAAAACATTCACTTCTTCCATACTCCTCCTCCCCAATTTGATATCCAATTTTTCTTTATCTAAATCATTTGATACCCTCATCACCTTACTCTTTTCTATGTTCACTTTCAACTTTCTACCTTTACACACATTCTCAAACTCATCCACTAACCTTTGCAATTTTTCTTTAGAATCTCCCATAAGCACAGTATCATCAGCAAAAAGTAACCGTGTCAATTCCCATTAATTTAATCCAACCCCTCTCCCGAACACCCTAGCATTTACTTCTTTTACAACCCCATCTATAAATATATTAAACAACCATGGTGACATTACACATCCCTGTCTAAGACCTACTTTTACCGGGAAGTATTCTCCCTCTCTTCTACACACCCTAACCTGAGCCTCACTATCCTCATAAAAGCTCTTTACAGCATTTAGTAACTTACCACCTATTCCATATACTTGCAACATCTGCCACATTGCTCCTCTATCCACTCTATCATATGCCTTTTCTAAATCCATAAATGCAATGAAAACTTCCCTACCTTTATCTAAATACTGTTCACATATATGCTTCAATGTAAACACTTGATCTACACATCCCCTACCCACTCTGAAGCCTCCTTGCTCATCCGCAATCTTACATTCTGTCTTACCTCTAATTCTTTCAATTATAACCCTACCGTATACTTTTCCTGGTATACTCAGTAAACTTATTCCTCTATAATTTTTACAATCTCTTTTGTCCCCCTTCCCTTTATATAAAGGGACTATACATGCTCTCCGCCAATCCCTAGGTACCTTCCCCTCTTTCATACATTTATTAAACAAAAGTACCAACCACTCCAACACTATATCCCCCCCTCCTTTTAACATTTCTGTCATGATCCCATCAGTTCCAGCTGCTTTACCCCCTTTCATTCTACGTAATGCCTCACGTACCTCCACCACACTTACATTCTTCACTCCTTCACTCCTAAAAGATGGTATACCTCCCTGGCCAGTGCATGAAACTACCGCATCCCTTTCTTCCTCAACATTTAAAAGTTCCTCAAAATATTCTCGCCATCTACCTAATACCTCCCTCTCCCCATCTACTAACTCCCCTACTCTGTTTTTAACTGACAAATTCATACTTTCCCTAGGCTTTCTTAACTTGTTTAACTCACTCCAAAATTTTTTCTTATTTTCATTAAAATTTCTTGACAGTGCCTCTCCCACTCTTTCATCTGCTCTCCTTTTGCACTCTCTCACCACTCTCTTCACCTTTCTTTTACTCTCCATATACTCTGCTCTTTTTATAACACTTCTGCTTTGTAAAAACCTCTCGTAAGCTACCTTTTTCTCTTTTATCACACCCTTTACTTCATCATTCCACCAATCACTCCTCTTTCCTCCTGCCCCCACCCTCCTATAACCACAAACTTCTGCCCCACATTCTAATACTGTATTTTTAAAACTATTCCAACCCTCTTCAACCCCCCCACTTCTCATATTTGCACTAGCCCACCTTTCTGCCAATAGTCGCTTATATCTCGCCCGAACTTCCTCCTCCCTTAGTTTATACACTTTCACCTCCCTCTTACTTGTTGTTGCCACCTTCCTCTTTTCCCATCTACCTCTTACTCTAACTGTAGCTACAACTAAATAATGATCCGATATATCAGTTGCCGCTCTATAAACATGTACATCCTGGAGCCTACCCATCAACCTTTTATCCACCACTACATAATCTAACAAACTACTTTCATTACATGCTACATCATACCTTGTATATTTATTTATCCTCTTTTTCATAAAATATGTATTACTTATTACCAAATTTTTTTCTACACATAGCTCAATTAAAGGCTCCCCATTTACATTTACCCCTGGCACCCAAAATTTACCTACTCCCTCCATAACATTTTTACCCATTTTAGCATTGAAATCCCCAACCACCATTACTCTCACACTTGATTCAAAACTCCCCACGCATTCACTCAACATTTCCCAGAATCTCTCTCTCTCCTCTACACTTCTCTCTTCTCCAGGTGCATACACGCTTCCTATAACCCACTTTTCACATCCAATCTTTATTTTACTCCACATAATCCTTGAATTTATACATTTGTAGTCCCTCTTTTCCTGCCATAGCTTATCCTTCAACATTATTGCTACTCCTTCTTTAGCTCTAACTCTATTTGAAACCCCTGACCTAATCCCATTTATTCCTCTCCATTGAAACTCTCCCACCCCCTTCAGCTTTGTTTCACTTAAAGCCAGGACATCCAGTTTCTTCTCATTCATAACATCCACAATCATCTCTTTCTTATCATTTGCACAACATCCACGCACATTCAGACTTCCCACTTTGACAGTTTTCTTCTTATTATTCTTTTTAGTAATCTTTACAGGAAAAGGGGTTACTAGCCCATTGTTCCCGGCATTTTAGTTGACTTTTACAACACGCATGGCTTACGGAGGAAAGATTCTTATTCCACTTCCCCATGGATATAAAAGGAAAAGTAATAAGACCAAGAACTATTAAGATAAAATCAAAGAAAACTCAGATGAGTGTGTATAAATAAACGTGTACATGTATGTGTAGTGTGACCTAAGTGTAAGTAGAAGTAGCAAGACATGCCTGTAATCTTGTATATTTATGAGACAGACAAAAGACACCAGCAATCCTACCATCATGTAAAACAATTACAGGCTTTCGTTATACACTCACTTGGCAGGACGGTAGTACCTCCCTGGGTGGTTGCTGTCTACCAACCTACTACTATATATATATATATATATATATATATATATATATATATATATATATATATATATATATATATATATATATATATATACAAAAAATACTCTTTTAATCAGGTCATTCCAGCCGAATGGAAACACAGTATGTTGGATCATTGCTATAATAAACTCAGAAGAATTTGTAATGAACTCATAAACAAACTACAAAGAAAATTAAACATTTTAATTGAAAACAGTGATTGGACAAAGCATGCTAATAACAATTTTTGCAACTTCAAAAAAAACTTAATAACGTTGAAATTGCAAAAGCCTTTTGCAACTTTGAAAATTTTTCTGATTTATCCACTGATGAAATTAATATTAGTAAAGGAATGGTATATAGCTCTGTGTTAAAACAAAACATTCCCAATTGCCCTCAAAGATTCTTTAAGTCTTATGATACACTTAATAACAATAAAAATTTGCGCCTTACTAAAGCAGACAAAATAAATGCAATAGTAATTATGAAAAAAAAAAAATGATTACCAAGAAAAAATGAATAATCTCTTAGATGATACTGAAACCAATTCTAAACTTAGAAAAAATCCCCTAGAAACCGTTAACAGCAATTTCAATAAAACAATAAAACTTCTACTGAAAGGCAAAGATGAATTAGTCAAGCAATTTACTTCCACTAATCCATCTTTACCTTACATGTATGGACTAATAAAAACACACAAACCAGGGAATCCAGTCAGACCAATTATTAGCTCCATAGGATCAGTTTCATATAAATTATCCAAATGGCTTGTTGACATTTTGAGCCCTATTGTTGGTAAAATTTCTAACTTTAATGTTAAAAACAACAGATTTAGTTGATAAATTAAGCTCCTTGACTGACTTAAATGATTTTAACATGGTTAGTTTTGATGTTACTTCCTTGTTTACGAAAGTTACTGTTGATTTATTAAGTTTCTTATCTGAAGAACTCGTTAATTATGATTTACCATTGCCAGTTCCTACTATCATTAAACTTATTAAACTTTGCATTGTTGATGCAAAATTTGTATTTAATGATGAGTTTTACACTCAAAAGTTTGGTATGGCAATGGGAAATCCTCTTTCACCTGTTCTTAGTAACCTATACATGGAATTTTTTGAAACAAGGTTGCTTAACACAATCCTCCCTAATAGAGCTAAATGGTTCAGATATGTTGATATTTTGTGTCTTATGCCCAAGAATGTAGATATACACCATTTCCTTGGCAAATTAAATAGCTTAGCTTGAAGAAAATAACTCATTGCCTTTTCTAGATGTTTTAATTAAGGAAAATAATGAATTCAAATTTAAAATTTACAGAAAACCTACAAATAACTGTTCCTATGTCCACTATTATTCTTCACATCAAGATAGAGTTAAACTGTCTGTTTTCTCATCTATGTTTTTGAGAGCTTTACGTATTTGTAGTCCAGAGTTCATAGATGAAGAAATATCCAAAATTTATGAAATACCCAAGAAACGTAATTGATAAATCTTTTAAAATTGCTAGAAATACTTTTTACTATCCAAAAAGGGACAACCAGCCTTATTCAACTAAAAATATGTTGGTTCTCCCTTACCATGAAAACTTGGTTGATATGCCTTCTCTTCTTAAGACTTTTAATATCAAAGTTGTATTTAAAAATCTTGATACAGTAAAAAAAACTTTTGATAAAGAATTCCCCCCAAAATGCTGATGGATGTGTCTATAAGATTCCTTGTAAAATTTGCGATAAAGTTTATTACGGTCAAACTGGCAAAAGTCTCGAACTAAGATAAAAACGACATAAATATAGCATTAGAACTGGACAAGATTCCAATGCTCTATTTATTCATGTGAGATTTTAACCATCCAATTGATTTTCAAAAAGTTGAGAAAGTTGTATCAAGCAAGTCCATGGTCGACGGAAATATAATTGAATCTTGTTTCATAAAAAGCAGTTTTGACAATAATATGAATATTTCCTATGGTTTATATAAATTAAATCAATTTATATTTAATAGAATTTGGGAAGAATTTAATAATACATTGGACAAATAATAAATTTTAAAGTTCTTAATTCTTGGGTAGAATAGTTTGCTCGTGGGTTGTGTGAAGGACCCGTGTAGTTGGGCCAGTGGGCCTGCTGCAGTGTTCCCTTTCTTATGTCAGGTATTGCTTTGTTGTGGGATGTGATAGGTGTGGGCTAGACCCTTTATATGCCTTCCTTTGATGCATTACTTTCATTGTTCCTTGATAATGTGAATAGTCACGAAAGCACTTGGTATTTCTCTATTTTTCACAATGGTTGTTTTGCATATTCTGAAATCACCTGTTTACTGTGATCTTATTGCATATATAAAATATATATTTATATATATATATATATATATATATATATATATATATATATATATATATATATATATATATATATATATATAGACATACATACACACACACAAGGAATTCGCAAGAAGAGGCGAAATATACACAAACACTGATCTCTGGCTGAAGGAGACTCGAACCTACGAACCTTGGAACATGGTATGCAGTGCTTTACCAGTCTACCCACACTGGACCAATACCTTGGAGTCCAGCTTGCGCTAGACTTTGATCCAAAGCAGCCAGCTTTCAGGGAGAAGGCTTACAGCTTTTCATCTCATCCCCTGCATGCATCAGCCTTACTAGAGATATTGTTAATATCTCTAGTAAGGCTGATGCATGCAGGGGATGAGATGAAAAGCTGTAAGCCTTCTCCCTGAAAGCTGGCTTCCTTAGATCAAAGTCTAGGGCAACCTGGACTCCAAGGTATTGGTCCAGTGTGGGTGTGTATATATATATATATATATATATATATATATATATATATATATATATATATATATATATATATATATATATATGTATGTATATATGATCACAGGCGATACCACAATATGCCTTACAGTCATTGTAAAAGAGCGAAATTCCAAGCACTTTCGTGATTTCTTACATTATCAAGGAACACTCTTCTTGCCGAATAAGGCAAACAAAAATTTGTGTATACAATATTGTCGCAAAAATCATTTCGAACCTAACAAAAAAAATTCATTGTGTTTATTATTAAATTATTGTAAACTTATCTTAAATATATTTAGTTGGATTAAATTAAATTGCGCTTGTTATAATACGGTTAGGCAAGTTTTCTAAGGTTATTTTGGTTCAAAATTATTAGATTTACATTAACATTAACGAAAAAATATATCTTTAAATGTATAAAACAAAATTTTAGAATGGACTTAATTTTAAATGAGTTCTTGCTAATTAACCAATTTTACATATTCGCACGTCATATATGAGACATTTATATGTATATATACATGTATACATTCAGTCCTTATACCAGGTTTCCGAAACTAAATTCGGACTGTGCATGTAAATTGTCTGCGGATTTCCAAGCGGTCATAAGTAGATGAAGGAGGGATTATTACCCTTGTCCCATGACATACCTCAAGTAGTTGGGGGCTTCTGATTTTATAAATTTTCAATATTTGGAGATTGAACTAAGTCTTGGGAAAAAGGTTTTTTCCTATCAGTTTATGAAGGGTAGGACGCCTTAGAAGCTGCGTGTGATGGTACTGGTTTCAGCACAGTTCAGAAACCTGAAAATGTCACTGAATAGAGACCGTTTAAGGACGAAATCTAGCTAGCCAGATAGATGCCAAACAGGTGGAAGCGAGCAGCCAGGGAAATGGCACGGCTGGCAATACTAGGAGAGGCAAGTGTCGGTCGTGTTTACAGCTTCGTTGTCTCAACTAATGGTTTCCTCCGCAAATACGATAGTTGCCCTGGTTCAGGATGTCCTCCTATGGAAAGTGATGATCAAGAGCCACCTCAGGCACCTGAACCCAATCCAACATATCTCATCACATAATATCTTCGAAGTAATTAAAGCAACACGTATCAGAACACACACATTCCCAAAGCAGCCCGTCCACACGCAGCTGGGTAACTTACAGACCTCTTAAAAAAAGTCAATGATGGTTCCACTATCCTAAATGCTCCACCAACCATCAAGGCATGGCACAACTTGCTACTTTTTGGAAATGTCTGCTTAGCTGTGCCGGAAAGAAGGTGAAAGAAGCTAGCCTCAATGATCATAAAATCCTTAAGCTTTTCTAGAGCTGATAACTTCATTCGCCTTCCCCATCAATACAGGAGAGGCAGAACCCCGACTCACTCCACTGACAGCGAAAAAACTAGTCCAGGTGAGCAAGAAAATTGACGGGGCAACACAGTGGGGGCAATCAGAATTATCACCAATGAAGATACAGTTGCTCCCAAAGATGCTGATACTGCTAAAGCACTTAGATGAAACCACCCTGCCAGGGAAACCAGGGGCACCAACAGTTCCAATACCTCTGTCCCCACTGTGGAATCACTGACTGTGCAAGACTCAGACATTTACAAAGCAATAATGTCACTCCCGTCCTGCTCTGCTGGGTGTTACACTCTAATAAGGCCACAACATTTAAAGGAAATGGTTAATCCAGTTATTGGGGACATTGCAGAGACACTGCTTTCAGAGATCACAAGGTTAGTCAACAATTCCTTGGCTGGTCTGATTCCTGTGTGTTTGGGAAGAATAGAGCCTACCTCCTGGCAGTGAGAGGAGCTCATGCAGAGGACTTTCTGTTGGCTTTTCCCAACTCCAGCTTTGGCACATGCCTCTACCCACAGACCATCTGAATTGGTGTTACACTTCGACTTGCCGCCCCTATTCTCGCCGAACACAGGTGTATTTGCGGCAGTGAAGCATAAGACCGTTTCGGGTACCATAGTCTTGTATGCCGTAAATCCGAGGGAAAGATTGCAAGACATGAGGAGGTTAATAACATTATCAAGAGGAGCCTCACAACAGCCGGATGCCCAGCAGTAAGGGAGCCACCCCAACTATGCAGATCTGATGGCAGCCAGAAGCGTCCAGATGGTATCACACTTCAAGCCTGGACAGACGATAAGCAGGTGGTGTGGGACTACACATGTGCATCTACCTTGGCTGATACCTATCTACAATACACCAGGAAGGAGGGGAAGCTGCCAGCTTCAGGCAGTCCCAGAAGTCTAGAAAATACGGAGAATTTACCCATCATTATATGTTTGTCCCCATAGGCTCTGAGACCCTTGGCTTATGGAGAAAGAGTGCATCTAAGTTCCTTAAGGAGCTAGGCAAAAGAATCATCAAGATAACTAGGGATCCCAGGGCAGCTAGTCTTCTGTTACGGCGACTCAGCGCTCCTGTTCATAGGGGTACGTGCACGTGCCCCAGCTCCAAGGATCTGGATAAGATTTTCGCATTATAATCAGTGACAAACACGTAACAATGTGTACTAGACATGTATCTCTCACACCTCATGTACTGTATATGCCATCTTAATATCAATATTGTATCTTTTAAATCTTTTATACCCTCATTATGTAATAAAATGTACCTTTATTATATATATATATAATGTGTGTGTGTGTGTGTGTGTGTGTGTGTGTACTCACCTAATTGTGGTTGCAGGGGTCGAGACTCAGCTCCTGGCCCCCGCCTCTTCACTGATCTACTGGGTCCTCTCTCTCTCTGCTTCCTGAGCGTTGTCATACCTCTTCTTAAAACTATGTATGGTTCCTGCCTCCACTACTTCACTTGCTAGGCTATTCCACTTGCTGACGACTCTATGACTGAAGAAATACTTCCTAACGTCCCTGTGACTCGTCTGAGTCTTCAACTTCCAATTGTGGCTCCTTGTCCCTGTGTCCCCTCTCTGGAACATCCTATCTCTGTCCACCTTGTCTATTCCCCGCAGTATCTTGTATGTCGTTATCATGTCTCCCCTGACCCTTCTGTCCTCCAGTGTCGTCAGTCCGATTTCCCTTAACCTTTCCTCGTACGACATTCCCTTGAGCTCTGGGACTAGCCTTGTTGCAAACCTTTGTACTTTCTCTAACTTCTTGACGTGCTTGACCAGGTGTGGGTTCCAGACTGGTGCTGCATACTCCAGTATGAGCCTAACATACACAGTGTACAGTGTCTTGAACGATTCCTTATTAAGGTATCGGAACGCTATTCTCAGGTTTGCCAGGCGCCCGTATGCTGCAGCGGTTATTTGGTTGATGTGTGCCTCCGGTGATGTGCTCGGTGTTATAGTCACCCCAGGGTCTTTCTCCCTGAGTGAGGTCTGTAGTCTTTGTCCACCTAGCCTATACTCTGTCTGCGGTCTTTTTTGCCCCTCCCCAATCTTCATGACTGCATTTGGCTGGATTGAATTCGAGAAGCCAGTTACTGGACCACATGTCCAGCCTGTCCAGGTCTCTTTGCAGTCCTGCCTCATCCTCGTCCGTTTTAATTCTTCTCATCAACTTCACGTCATCTGCGAACAGGGACACTTCAGAGTCTATTCCTTCCATCATGTCGTTCACATATATCAAAAATAGCACTGGTCCTAGAACTGACCCCTGTGGGATCCTGCTCGTAACAGGCGCCCACTGTGATACCTCTTCACGTACCATGACTCGTTGCTGCCTCCCTGTCAGGTATTCCCTTATCCATTGCAGTGCCCTCCCTTTTACATGCGCCTGATCCTCCAGCTTCTGCACTAATCTCTTGTGGGGAACTGTGTCAAAGGCCTTCCTGCAGTCTAGGAAAACGCAATCTACCCACCCCTCTCTCTCGTGTCTTACTTCTGTTACCTTGTCATAAAACTCCAGGAGGTTTGTGATACAAGATTTGCCTTCCATGAACCCATGCTGGTTTTCATTTATAATCTTGTTCCTTTCCAGGTGTTCGACCACTCTCCTCCTGATAATCTTCTCCATGACTTTGCACACAATACATGTCAGAGACACAGGTCTGTAGTTTAGTGCCTCGTTTCTGTTTCCTTTCTTAAATATGGGGACTACATTAGCTGTCTTCCATTTCTAAGGTAGTTGCCCAGTTTCAAGGGATGTGTTAAAGATTGTGGTTAGAGGCACGCATAGCATCTCTGCTCCTTCTCTAAGGACCCATGGGGAGATGTTGTCCGGTCCCATCGCCTTTGAGGTGTCAAGGTCACTTAAGAGCTTCTTCACCTCCTCCTCAGTTGTTCGTATGTCATCCAACACTTGTTGGTATATTCCCTCTTGATGTTCCCTTCTGTGCTGTCTTCCCACAGCCCTTCCTGTCTCTACTGTAAAAACTTCCTTAAATCTCCTGTTCAGCTCCTCACATACCTCCTGATCATTTCTTGTGAGTTCTCCACCTTCTGTCCTTAATCTGATCACCTGGTCTTTGTGTGTGTGTGTGTGTGTGTGTGTGTGTGTGTGTGTGTGTGTGTGTGTGTGTGTGTGTGTGTGTGTGTGTGTGTGTGTATGTGTGTATGTGTGTATGTGTGTATGTGTGTGTGTATGTGTATGTGTATGTGTGTATGTGTGTGTGTGTGTTTGTGTTTGTGTGTGTGTTTGTGTATGTTTGTGTGTATGTTTGTGTGTGTGTATGCTTGTGTGTGTGTGTGTGTATGTTTGTGTGTGTATACTCACCTAGTTGTGGTTGCAGGGTTCGAATCATAGCTCCTGGCTCCGCCTCTTCAATGGCCGCCGCTACTGGGTCACTCTCCCTGAACCATGAGCTTTATCATACCTCTGTTTTAAGTTATAAATGGATCCTGCCTCCACTACATCGCTTCCCAAACTATTCCACTTCCTGACTACTCTGTGACTAAAGAAATACTTCCTATCATCCCTGTGATTTATCTCTGTCTAATTTTCAATTGTGTCCCCTTGTTGCTGTGTCCCATCTCTGGAACATTCTGTCTCTGTCCACCTTGTCAATTCCTCTGGGTATTTTATATGTTGTTATGTCTTCCCTATCTCTCCTGTCTTCCAGTGTCGTCAGGTCGATTTCCCTTAACCTCTCCTCGTAGGACATACCCCTTAGCTCTGGGACTAATCTTGTTGCAAACCTTTGCACTTTCTCTAGTTTCTTTACGTGCTTGGCTAGACGTGGGTTCCAAACTGGTGCCGCAGATTCCATTATGGGCCTAACGTACACACTGTACAGGGTCCTGAACGATTCCTTATTAAGATATCGGAATGCTGTTCTTAGGTTTGCTAGGCGTTCATATGCTGCAGCAGTTATTTGACTGATGTGTGCTTCAGGAGATGTGCCTGGTGTAATACTCACCCCAAGATCTTTTTTCCTTGAGTGAGGTTTGTAGTCTCTGGCCCCCTAGACTGTACTCAGTCTGCTGGACCAGGCATGTAGCTTGTCCAGATCCCTTTGTAGTTCTGCCTGGTCCTAGTCCGATTGAATTCTTCTCATCAACTTCACATCTAAGTACAGGGACACTTCGGAGTCTACTCCTTCCGTCATGTCGCCCACAAATACCAGAAACAGCCCCGGTCCTAGGACTGACCCTTGTGAAACCCCACTCGTCACAGGCGCTCATTTTGACTCCTCGCCACGTACCATGACTCGCTGCTGAATCCTGACGGGTATTCCCTGATCCATTGTAGTGCCTTCCTTGTTATCCCTGCCTGGTGTGTGTGTGTGTGTGTGTGTTATATATATATATATATATATATATATATATATATATATATATATATATATATATATATATATATATATATATTATATATATTTATATATATATTATATATATATATATATATATATATATATATATATATGTGTGTGTGTGTGTGTGTGTGTGTGTGTGTGTGTGTGTGTGTGTGTGTTGTTTTACGGTGATTACTTTCAAATTTGCTATGTTTTTCCACAGTAATTCCATCAGTCATTATTTGTGTCTTCAAATAGTTTCAAGCCATGTTTAGTGACCTGGTGCTATCTCTATGTATAGTGCTGCACCACCTGTGTATGTGTATACATGGCTGTGTATGTGTATACAAGCCTGTGTATGTATATACACACTTGTGTATGTGTTTATACATGGAAATAAGTCACTGACTTGTTTGTGTATCTTAGGTAATTTACACTGTATAGTAGTTGTACCCCTTATTTATTCACAAAAAAAAATTAAGCTATTTTTCCAGTTCCTTAACATGTTTTTTTTACAGGTGTGTGTTTCATGTTGGTGCTGTATACTTCAAGATGGGACTCGGAAGGACTCACTACTGATGTTCCTGAAAGTATCTCAGAGATTTGCCAAACGAGCATTGAATATAGAAGTTATTCGGTTGATGCGAGATTCTGGCAATATATCAAGCATTATGCTCATCCCAAGCTCTTTGAGCGAGGTCTGCGGCCTCTATATCCCGAGTTTATAGTCGATGTCCGCTTTTCTTGCCCCTCCCATATCTTGATAACCTTGCATTTGCTTGGGATTAATTCAAGCAACTAGTTATCTGACCAATCTTGCAGTTTGATCAGAATCACTTACAGCCTTTCCATGTTAGTATCTGTTTTCATTCTCCTCTTTAGTTTGTATCATCAGCAAACAGGGATACTTCTGACCCATTCCCATCTGATACGTCATTTGCATAAAACCAGAAACAGTGCTTGTCCTAATTCTCCTTGCCTTCTTTCCCTAAGATGCTCTTTGGCCCATCGAAGTATGTTTCCCGTCATTCCCACCTTCAGTCTCCTCTGGGATACAGCATCAAATAACTATAAAAGATGTATAGCACCCATTCGTCTCTCTCCTCCCTCACTTGTGTCACAGAACTCTAGCAGATAGGCGAGACAAGATTTGCCACTCTGAACATGTGCTGACTATTGTTTATGAAATCATTTCTCTCCACTTGCTCTAACACTTTCCTTCTCAACATATCCATCACATTGCATGATATGCATGCCAGTAAAACTGGTCTGAAGTTCAACACTGTGTGTGTGTGTGTGTGTGTGTGTGTGTGTGTGTGTGTGTGTGTGTGTGTGTGTGTGTGTGTGTGTGTGTGTGTGTGTGTGTGTGTGTTTAAAGACAAGACGCTGAATTTCCTCTCTTCTATGATCAAGTGAAAAATTTATATACTTGATAGAACGTTTTAACCGGCGAGGCAGAAATCCGAACGATACGATACTGTGGGCAATGAATTCTATTTACGTGTGCGGGATAAAAAAAAAAAAACAAGTTATCTGAAATAAAGGGACCGCTCCGGTATCTTATTGACTTAATGGACTCTGAGAGTTACTGTATACCGTTGAAATGAAATGACTCACTCTCTCTCTCTCTCTCTCTCTCTCTCTCTCTCTCTCTCTCTCTCTCTCTCTCTCTCTCTCTCTCTCTCTCGACTGAACGCTAGTGGGAAGCCTAGGGGTGTAATAGAGGTTGGAAATGAGCTTAGAACTGGATAAGCGAATGTGAGAGTTACCATCTGAGTAAGGGAGAGAGAGAGAGAGAGAGAGAGAGAGAGAGAGAGAGAGAGAGAGAGAGAGAGAGAGAGAGAGAGAAAGTGAGTTTGTGTGACAGTGAGGAAATAGTTTGACAATGAAGGACTGAGTGGTAACCAGAGTAAGAGAGTATGTGAAAGAGCGAGTGTGTAAGAGAGAGCGAGAGGGAGCGAGAGAGAGCGAGAGAGAGCAAGAGAGAGAGACAGAGAAGATGGAGGTACATAATATTTCGGGCGTTCCCTGATAAAAATCGACCGTTAGGGTGCGTGATGGTGCAGGAAGATTGAACACGCGGCCCCAGGAGACGGGTGGAGGTGTGGAGGACTGCAACGAGACAAAATACATTGACAAACTAAACGAACATGATCACACATCAGCGACAACCATCACGTCAATGACCACGATATTAGATTCAATCAACGACCACTACATCAACGTCAAGCACATCACTGATAACCACATCAACGACACTCAGATCACCGATGGCCACAAGGTTTCCACGCAAACAATGACAAACACGACTTCAACGAAGCTACATCAATAAGCAAATCATCATCTCTTACGACATGAACTCTGTATAGTCCTTGTGGCTTAGCGCTTCTTTTTGATTATAATAATAATTACGACATGAACGACCACTACATCAGTAACCACCGGTGGTATTACCGGTTATCATATTAATGACCACCACGACAACAAGGCCACTGAGACGACAGGACCACAGACAACTTGTCTCGCAGTTTTCACGTCCATGGCTCACACGATGCAGTTGTCAACAGACGGGAAGACAAATTGGCAGTAAGATAACGCAGAGACAAATTCACAAGGTGAAAACCTCAGCGTTCAAGATTAATTAATATGCGCCCACTGTAAAGAACATAATGGTTCCAGTAGAACCAGTTTAAATACGTATACGACAGATTATAATAACACTATACTTAACACACTATACTGCCTAAAACTATACTTCAAAACACTACACTTCACTACACACTATAATCCACAATACAATATAATGCACAACTCACTATACTTCACTACACACGCTACACAACACACACTTCACAACATACACTATAAATAACAAAAAGGCACAATACCGTGACTGGAACAATACACAAATAACCCGCACATAAAAGAGAGAAGCTTACGACGACGTTTCGGTCCGACTTGGACCATTGACAAAGTCACACTAACAGAGGTGGAGCAGGACGGCTATATATAGGCAGGAAGAGGTGGTAGTAGTAGTAGTACAAGAATTAATTTCATCCTGTCGGTATTATATACAATTCTTGTACTACTACTGCTACTACTACTACCACCTCTTCCTGCCTATATATAGCCGTCCTGCTCCACCTCTGTTTAGTGTGACTTTGTCAATGGTCCAAGTCGGACCGAAACGTCGTCGTAAGCTTCTCTCTTTTATGTGCGGGTTATTTGTGTAACATACACTATATTTCCCAACACTCACTACACAACACAATGTACATCATAAACACTTACTACAATTCATAACACACTACATAACAACACACATACACTACACTTCAGAACAAACACTACACTTCTCAACACACAGTATACTTCACAAAACACTATGCACTTTACAACACACACTTCACAACGCACACTCCATACTTCACAATGCACTTTACCTACTTCACAACGCACACTACACACTTCACAACACTCACTACACACTTCACAACACTCACTACACACTTCACAACACTCACTACACACTTCACAACACTCACTACAACACTTTACAACGCACACTACGCACTTCACAACACTCACTACAACACTTCACAACGCACACTACGCACTTCACAACACTCACTACACACTTCACAACGCACACTACACACTTCACAACGCACACTACACACTTCACAACACTCACTACAACACTTCACAACGCACACTACGCACTTCACAACACTCACTACACACTTCACAACACTCACTACAACACTTCACAACGCACACTACACACTTCACAACACTCACTACAACACTTCACAACGCACACTACGCACTTCACAACACTCACTACAACACTTCACAACGCACACTACGCACTTCACAACACTCACTACAACACTTTACGGCGCACACTACACGACACACAATACACATCACACAACGACTTGATGTAAAGGGAATAGAAATAAATTGTGATGAATCCTGGGCGGAAAGGGAATAGAAATAGGGAAAATATATAATTCAAATAACACTACCAATTTATTTCACGAATTGGTAGAATATAAAGGATACGTATAAAAAATGAATGACAGTTCCACCAATAGTCAATATATAGGAGAAATTAAATTCTACACCCTTAAATTTGTAGATTTAGTGTAAACTTAATAATAAACCTGGTATTGTTTACAAGTAACATCGCCCTATTATCTTTGCCTCATACTGAAAAACGTCAACAACAACATGGTGAAATGGAAGTAGCTAATGTAGTTATCCTTAATTATTTACATCAATATTTTCTATCCCTGGTAGGTTATATCCATGTTTAAATGTTTATACGTCGAGAAACTGAAGATAACTATTTTTACGTTACATATTCCTTGTAGCTTCCGTAAGACTCGTCTTTTATCCACTGCACATAAGCTACATGCCTGAAAATATACAATACACACTCCGAAACACACTTCACAACAGACTTAACTTCGCAACACTTAATGCACTTTAGTGTGTCTTATACAACACACTTTACATCACTCCCCACACACTTCATAATTCTACACGTTTCACAACAAACACTGCACATTTTGCAAAACACACTGCACACATCATAACACTACACCCTTTACAACACAATAAACACGTCGCAACATACACCACACACTTCGCAATACATCATGACACTACACAGATCATAACACTACCCACGTCACAACACGCACCACACACTTTACAGCTCACTTCGCTCCTCACTACTCATTTCATAATGTATACAAATCGCTACGTTCACTACACATAACAGCTGACATTACGCACTTCAAAAGAAAAACCTCTTTCCTCACCACACTCAATTCACATATCACGATCCACTTCACGATACACACTTGAAATTTATCAACACATATTACACAGGTCAGAGCACCCATACCACACACCTGAGGACAGAGGACAGAGAGCTCAGAGATGCTATAATAATGACTTACAGACTACTGGGGAATTTATAGAGTAGACAGGAACAGACTATTTAAGAGACGGGAAATAGGAAGATAATCGAATACACGTATAACGACGACGTATCGGTCCGACTTGGACCATTTACAAAGTCAATGTGACTTTGTAAATGCTCCAAGCCGGAGCGTAACGTCGTGTATGCTTCTCTCTCCTATGTGCGGGTTATGTGTGTATTGTTCCAGTCTCGGTATTGTGCCTTTTTGTTTTTGAACACACTCGAAGGCACAGCTTAAAGTTGAAAATAATAACGAATCACAGGATGTTGGGAATTATATTATGGGTTTTAGAGTTGTCAACATCTACCACTTCATTGCCAGGACAATGAAGTAATAGATACTGGATTCATAAATAGCTTGAAGAGACCAGAGTGAGTGAACCCCAGTAGTAGATAGCAATGACGGGGAAGCAAGGAGCTAACACTAGACACTTCGTAAGGGCAGAGGTTAAGGGAAATCGACCTGACGACACTGGAGGACAGGAGAGACGGGGGGATATGATAACGACATATAAAATACTGAGTGCACTGATGAGTACACACTTCATAACACTATATATCGTAAAACACACTTCACCCTTCGTAACACGTTTCGCAGTACACGCTTCACTGAACACTATACACTACACACTACATACTTGACAAAACAAACACATTACACAGTATGCACTATGCAACGCAACACTTAAAAAATAACGTACTCGCGAGCGAGTACAACTGAGTACACATATACACACCCACACACATACACACATGATAACATAAAATACTGCGCGGAATAGACAAGATGGACAAAAACAGGATGTTTCAGAGATGGGACACAGAAACAAGAGGTCACAATTGGAAGTTGAATACTCAAATGAGTCAAAGAGATGTTAGGAAGCATTTCTTCAGAGTTGTCAGGCAGTGGAATTGCCTAGAAAGTGACGTAGTGGAGGCGGGAACTATACATAGTTTTAAGACGTGGTTTAATAAAGCTCATGGAGCAGGGAGAGAGAGGACCCAGTAGCAATCAGTGAAGAGGCGGGGCCAGAAGCTATGAATCGACCCCTGCAACCACTAAGGTGAGTACAAATAGGAGAGTACACACACAAACTCGTACTCACATTTACAAAGAATACACTTCACAACTCGTACTACTTTGCTATATAGTATTCACCATTTCTCCGTATTGACAAAATGCAAAATACTACATCCCATCAAAGCAGTGATGATCACAGCGAGTGGTGAAAACAGGAGACCAGAAAACCAACACGACATGCGTTTGACAGGTACAATTGAATATATGTCTAAAATGCTTTGGGTAACATGATTCTTTTTGGTGATTAATAAAAATAGAAAAAGGTGAGTAAATGTCGCCAAGTTATGAGTGGCAGATATGTGTTTCACGACAGTGTGAATGTTAGTGTGTATTGTTCATGTTTGTGGAAGTTTGTTTGTGGAAGTGTGCTTGTGAGAGTGTGTTTGTGGAAGTTTGCTTTTCCGAGTGCGTTTGGTGTGAGTGAGGTTTGTGGAAGTGTGTGTTTTTGCTGTGAATCTGTTGTGCTTTGTGGTGGTGCTTGTGGTAGCTTGTGTCAGCGGCTTGTTATAGTGAGTTTTGGTGGTGTTCGTTAGAGTAAGTTTTGTAGCACGTTGGTTGTCCAGTGCGCGCAAGTGAGTGAGTGAGTGAGTGAGTGAGTGAGTGAGTGAGTGAGTGTGTGTGTGTGTGTGTGTGTGTGTGTGTGTGTGTGTGTGTGTGTGTGTGTGTGTCTCCTCACTTCCTCGTACCTGCCTGCCCCTGTGGCCTCACTTCTTTGTACCTGCCTGCCCCTGTGGCCTCACTTCCTCGTACCTGCCTGCCCCTGTGGCCTCACTTCCTCGTACCTGCCTGCCCCTGTGGCCTCGCTGCTTCGTACCTGCCTGCACCTGTGGCCTCGCTGCTTCGTACCTGCCTGCCCCTGTGGCCTCGCTGCTTCGTACCTGCCTGCCCCTGTGGCCTCACTTCCTCGTACCTCCCTACCCCTGTGGCCCCACTTCTTTATACCTGCCTGCCCCTCTGGCCTCACTTCCTCGTACCTGCCTGCCCCTCTGGCCTCACTTCCTCGTACCTGCCTGCCTCTGTGGCCTCACTTCCTCGTACCTGCCTGCCCCTATGGCCTCACCTCCTCGTACCTGCCTGCCCCTGTGGCCCCACTTCTTTGTACCTGCCTGCCCCTGTGGCCTCACTTCCTCGTACCTGCCTGCCCCTGTCGCCCCACTTCTTTGTACCTGCCTGCCCCTGTGGCCTCACTTCCTCGTACCTGCCTGCCCCTGTGCCCTCACTTCCTCGTACCTGCCTGCCCCTGTGCCCTCACTTCCTCGTACCTGCCTGCCCCTGTGCCCTCACTTCCTCGTACCTGCCTGCCCCTGTGCCCTCACTTCCTCGTACCTGCCTGCCCCTGTGGCCTCACTTCCTCGTACCTGCCTGCCCCTGTGGCCTTACTTCCTCGTACCTGCCTGCTCCTGTGGCCTCACTTCCTCGTACCTGCCTGCCCCTGTGCCCTCACTTCCTCGTACCTGCCTGCCCCTGTGCTCTCACTTCCTCGTACCTGCCTGCCCCTAGTCAGACTCACTCCCTCCTAGCTCCGTGAACCTTATCGCGCCCCCTCTTAAAATTATGTATGAACGTGTCTTCCCAACCCCCTTCGTCGAAGTTATTCCACTTCCTGACCACCTTGAAAGCGAAGAAATACATCCTGACATCCCTGTTACTCATCTGTGCTTTTAGCTTCCAGCTGTGCGTCCCCTCCCGAGTGCTCTCCTCTCAAACAGCGTGCGTGCGTGCGTGCGTGTGTGTGTGTGTGTGTGTGTGTGTGTGTGTGTGTGTGTGTGTGTGTGTGTGTGTGTGTGTACGCGCGCGCTCACTTATATGTACTCACCTATATGTGGTTGCAGCGGTCGATTCATAGTTCCCATCTTCGCTAGTCGCTGCTGGGCCCACGCTCTCCCGGCCTTATCGTATCTCTTCTTAAAGCTATGTATGGATCCTGCCTCCACTACCTCACATTCCAGATCCTTCCACTTCCTGACAACTCTAAGACTGAAGAAATACTTCCTAACATTCCAATGACTTATCTGAGACTAACTTTCAGTTGTGTCCCATTGTTCTTGTATCCAATCTCAGAAACATTCTGGCCCTGTTCACCTTACCAATTCCTCTCAGTATTAAATACGTTGTTATCATGTTTCCCTTCCCATCCCTCCTTTCCTCCAGAGTTGTCAGGTTGGAGTTCCCTTAACCTGTCCTCATAGGACATACACTCTAGCTCCAGTACTAGTCTTATTACAAACTTTTGTACTTTTTCTAATTTCCTGACATTCTTGACCATGTGCGGGTCCCATACTGGTGCTGTTTACTCCAGTATGGTCCTGAAGTATACGGTGTGCAGTGTGGTGAATGACTGGTTAGTCAGGTGTCGAAAAGCAGTTCTTAAGTTTGTCAGGTGCTCATATACTGCAACAATTTTTTGGTTGATGTGCGCCTCAGATGTGCTCGGCACGATACTCATTCCAAGAGCCTTTACAGTGAGTGAGGTTTGCAGCCTTTGGCCCCCTAGCGTGCACTCCGTCTGCAGTCTTGTTTGTCTTTCCCTAAGCTTCATGACTTTGTACTTGAGGGGAATGGGGGTTAAACTTTTGGAGTAATTTGTCGGACCATGTTTGCAGGTTGTCCATATCTCTGCAGTCTTTACCTTATATCCTCTGCAAACAGGGACACTTCAGAATCTATCCCTCAGTCATGTCATTCACATATACAACAAACAGCACAGGTCCTAGTACTGACCCTTGTGGATTCTCGCTCGACCAGGCACCCACTCTGACACCTCGTCACGCACCATCACCCGTTGTTTCCTTCCTGTGAGGTATTCCCTGATCCATTGCAATGCTTTTCATGCTATTCGTGCCTGCTCCTCTAGTTTTTGTACCAATCTCTTGTGAGGTATGTCGAAAGCCTTCTTACAGTCCAAGAAAATGCAGTCTACCTACGAATTTCTCTCTTATATTACCTTTGTTACCTTGTCGTAGGCTCATACATGACAACCAGCCGTGTTGGTTGTCATGCATAAGCTCATTCCTTTCTAAGTGCTCCACCACTCTCCTCCTGATAATAATCTCTGTGAATTTACCTACTATACATATCAGTGACACTGATCTGTAGTTTAATGCTCTCTCCTTAAAAATTGGGACTACGTTTGCTGTCTTCCACACCTCATGTAATTGCCCTGTTTCTATAGTTTTGTTAAAAGACTTTTGTTAGCGGCACACACATTGCCTCTGTTCCCTCTCTCAGGACCTATGGAGAGATATTATCTGGACCAACTGCCTTCGAGGTATCTAGTTCCCCTAGCAGTTTCTTCACCTCCGCTTCGGCTGTGTAGTGTCCAGCAATTGCTGGTGTACCCTAACACCTTGGTTTGCTCAGATGTCCACAGACATATCTGAGCACACTCTGACATTACTCAAAGGTTTTACTAAAATCCTCACTTTTTGCCATCCATTCTCATTACTTAGGAAAACAATATATGACAAACTCCATCAGTCCAAGTGTTGAATAACCTTCTCAGGTCTAAATCTTCATTTAAGATATAAATAATTTCTTAAGACTCATACGAATATTTTGCTTCAAACTGTGTACTGTTTTTAATCCACTATAAACAATGCAGGATGTTTAGGAGGGAATCTTCAAATAATTTTACAGAAATTCGCCTTAATATGTCTAATAGTTGAGAAGACATTAAACAAATAACCTGCACATAGGAGAAAGGTTTATGACAACGTTTCGGTCCGACTTGTACCACTGACTAGTCAGTGGTGGTACAAGAATGGTATACAATGCCGACAAGATAAAAACTGTGACATGTGCAACAGCTGGGTATCTTTATTGTACAATAAAGTTTGCCAGATGTTGCACACGTGTCTCAGTTTTCAACTAGTCAATGGTCCTGTGTGCCGGCTATTTGTGTATTGTGCCTTTTTCTTTCATTAAGGAGAGAAATTCTGTAGACATATATTGGTGATAATGTTTATATTTCGCCTCGATCATCCTGTAGGTTTGAAAGTAATTTATGTAGATTTATCTCTAGCAGATTTAACTTTTGTTTTAGCTTAATATATTGTATGGATGCTCCTGGGTTTCTTTAATGTCACAATTAATCTTATTTTCTTCTCGATGTGAAATTTAGCTCTCATAGTCTTTTTAAGCAGCCAGAATCTATTCCATCAAGAGGCCAGCCAGGCAGCAACCCAATGGATTTTCTAAGATTTTTTTTGTGAGTGTTTAAGGAGTGGGTTCCATGTTGGCTCTGCGTACTCCCGAGGATGGTCGAACTTACTAGCTAAAAATGAAGTATAGAAAATTTAGAGTAAGGAAAAGATAGGTTACAGAAATCTTTTACTGGAACGCCGTGATAATGCCGTACAAGCTTCCAAATGTCACACGTTTGTGATGTACATAATCTTCAGATATTTATGGTAGGAAGTGTATAGTAATGTTCGTAGTAATGAACTGGTAATTGTGATAAAGTTTTTAGAAATGCATTTGTAGTACAGTGTTCAAAATTTTTCGCTGTGATTTAAAATTGGTTCTTGACAGTGTTGGAAAAGAATATTTATTTTTTGTGTGTTAGAATAGTCCTGTGGCTCGCTTGGCAACGCACTCAGCTCGCATACCGAGTGTCCATGGGTTCAATCCCCTACATGGGCGGTAACGTTGGGTATATTTTCTTACACCTGCTGTCCCTTCCTGCTCACCTAGCAGTATGTAAGTAATTGATAGGTCGTTGACTTGCGGGTGGCATCCTGGGGTTGGTATTATACACTAGATAGGGCTGAGCTTTGAAATAAGCTGAGGTAGGATAAACCATAGCCTATAAAATTTGAGTAAAACCAACACTAACCTGAGATTGTTAAATTGTAAAGAGGGTATGTTTGTGACATGTTTAGAAAAGTTTGTGGTAGTGTTTCTGGTAGTGTGTTTGCTGATAGTTTATAACGGAATGTTTGTGATGTGTGTTTAACACTGTTACGGATTTGACTGCGTAACGTAAATAAAAGTTCTGGCTCTTGAAGTGTAAACAGCCTGCCTAGTCTAAGGGCATTTATATTTAAAATATAAAAAGAAACCACTCAAGGGCCAGCTTGTACCTTCATATTAAATGTGGAGACTATTATATTTATGACAAAAACTCTCACACACATACATTACATATATATAATTGCATATATATATATATATATTATATGTATATATATATATACATATATATATATACATATATATATATATAATTATATATATATATATATATATATAATTATATATATATATATATATATATATATATAATTATATATATATATACATATATGTATATATATATATGTATAGATATATAAATATATATATATATATATATATAATTATA
>NC_091361.1:13508330-13533253 GCF_038502225.1 Cherax quadricarinatus | reverse complement strand
CCACAGAAATATTCAGCACCACTGACTGTTATTCATGTTTCATTTGGAAGGCAACAGGTGTCAGGTGGTTAAGTTTGCCATGGTGTGTGGTGTTTCCACGTGCGGGACCTTCCACCACTGGGCGGCAGCACCGACAACTACACAAATATAGCCTCAGGTGAAGAACCAGCCTCAAACCATCCGTCAAAATAATTATAAATGTAGAGGATTAGCTCTACAGAGGGCAGAAGAGTGGAGCGGCGCGCGTATCCCCTCTAACGTCTGCCGATGCACTGACCGGTTGGGGACGAGGGCAACTCCCGGTGTTCCCAGCTTCCCCCTGTCTCTTTCTCCCCTACATCCCACCTCTCCCATCTCCCTCCCCTCCATACTACTCTCTCTCCCCTCCCTTCCCCGCTAACTCCCCTCTACTATCTCCCATTCCCCTACCTCCCTCCAGCATCATGCAAATCTCATCATTTTCTCTTGCTAAAATAAAATACAGTTACGTTCGGTACTCTGCACATAATATCTACTCTCAGGTCTAGCCCAGTAAAGCGTATACTAGCCCAGTAAAGCGTATATAATATTTCTAGTTAACGACGTTATGAACAATAATTCATTTCTGATATACACGCATTATTACGTCTATTATGATACACGAATTTGAAAAGCGATATATAAGGGTGTTTTAAAATGTTGGACCCAATTTCAAAGCAATACTGCTTTGAAATTGGGTTCATCCTGATTACTGCGGAAATAAGATGGAAATAGGAAAAAAACATCAAGAAGGTATTACTTATTTCACTGAGATTATAAAGGGAACCCTGATAGAAGCAGATCATAATATCTGATTTTATTTGATTAAATCTTCAATTTTTCACCGTTTAACGTTCATTGAAAAAATCACGTATTTGATCAAAAATACCGTAGAAATTCATAACAGAAGCAATAAACATCTCTAAATATATTCTGGGCAGAGTGGATAAAGAGGATGACGCCAGCCAGCATTGTCCTCTTTATAAACTCTGCCCAGCACAGGGTAAATGGTTCTTGTGTGCATGACGGTTATTTGTAAATTATTAAGAACAAAGTAGACCAATGTTCACGTCAGTGACCATCAATATTGTGTTATAAATGTTTGCTCCGATAATGATGTATTGTCGTATGTCTCCAGTTGTGGAAAATACTGTATATATTTTCCAGAAATACAGTAGTTATAAGTAAATAGATGCCCTATATTGTATTTTTAAAAGAAGTATGTTATCGAAAATGGGAAACCTGCGGCTGGGGATTGTTAATTTGAATTGGATACAACGTTAGTGTAATGGGAAGGAATTTTCGTGCTCTAGAGGTTAAAATTGGGCTGACACCTCTCAAATAGGAGGCGAAATTGTTGGATGTGCATTCCTGCATAACTTGAGATATCAGGCGACAGGACAGGACAACTCCAGGAACCTCAGATAAGTCTGTTATGTTATAAATCTGGACAGTTGTTATTTTCATGTATAGACAGTGAGGTTTTCTGAGTATGATACAACTTAATCTCCAGTTAAATTGGCGAGTGATTTTTAAGATATTCTCCTTCTGTTATGTATATGTGTATCTATAATCATTTATTATTTTTAATATACAGTCCACAAATTTACATATTTACCAGCATTCCTGGTGATACATATTTCATTTAATTAATAGGTCCAGAGCAACTTGTGAATATGACAGTGGTAGGTATCGAAGGGGGACATTTTTTGCGACCTAGGTGTCCCAAATTCCTACTTGTCTAACTGATAAATAATAATTACTATGTTCATTTACTGTTATGTATATAATGATACATCCAAGTATATGTAATTTTCCACACCAGTATTAGCAATTATTATTATTATTATTATTATTAGGGGGAGTGCTAAACTCTTAGACATTATAGAGCACTTGTGGGGAAGACAGGGGGTAGATGGAAGGTATTCAGGTTAATTCCAAAGAACTGGAGCACAAATCCAGTTCCCTGAATTGGATCTGTGCTCCAGCGCTAGTTAGGGGCTCTTGATCTAACATCATGAGCCCCTCAACAGCGTTAAGGAACCTCCCTCTCTTCAGGCATTTATCGTATTTTTAGGTATATTTCATAATTTCTAGTTATTTTCCGTAATGAATAGTCTCGACGAAAATATTAGCTTCTTCCGTTAGGAATTACCTGGAAATTAAGACCTCTTATGATGCTAAAATTATCTCATTTTACATTTTCAAATGTATATTCTGATGTGAAAATTTGGCCTAAAATGATAAAAAATGCTGAACTATGCAGGGAATTTTTTTTTTCTTAAAGGACAACGGTCATCACGACACTGTTTGCTGGATCAATTTATTACCACAAACATGAAAACATCCTGTATATACAGCTTTCATAGATGGTTGTGAGAGTTGTATAAGTTAAATGTGGCGAAAAAGTCGCCCCAGACAGGGAAGAAACAGACTAGAGAAAACAGCCTTGTATCATGCTAAAACTGTCTTCTTTCAGTTTTCCGCATTTTGCAGGTATTTCAAGTGTATATGAATCAGCATAGAAAATAGTACGATTGGTGTGATTTTAATATTGAAAATCAGACCAATTTCGGCTGGATTTTCAAAATTCTTATGATCATTTACTTTGCAGTTCTTCGTCAGGCACTTTATAGGGTTGTTTCATCTTTGCATTACCTCGTTAAGACCTTACAGAGGATCTCTCACATTGCAATACTTCTACCATGCAGTACTTCTTCAGAAACTTAGAATATTTCATGTTGCGTTACTTTGTCAGTAGATTACAGACGATCCTTCATCTTGCATTACTTCGTCAGGAGCTTACAGAGGATCTTTCACCTTACATCGTCAGGAACTTACAAAAGATCTTTCACTTGTACTTCGTCAGGAACTTAGAGGATTTTTCGCCTTGCAGTATTTTGTCAGGAGCTTACAGAGGATCTTTCACCTTGTATTACTAAGTCAGGAGCTTACAGATATTTCTCCTTGCATTACTTCATCAGGAACTTAGAGGATCTTTCACCTTGTAGTACTTCGTCAGTTTTCATAGGATCTTTCACCATGAATTGCTTAAAGGGCTTACAGAGGATCATTCACACTGCATTAGTTTGTCAGGAGCTTACAGAGGATGTTTCACCTTGCATTTCATCAGTTTACAGAGGATCTTTCATCTTGCATTATTTCATCAGGAGCTAACAGAGGATCATTCAATTTGCAGTACTTCCTCAGCTTTCCTGGGATCTTTCACCTTACATTACTTAATCAAGAGTTAACAGAGGGTCTTTCACCATGTATTACTCCAGGAGCTTACAGAGGATCTTTCATCTTGCATTACCTTCACCTTGGAGTACTATCATTAGCTTAAGAGGATCTTTCACCTAGTGGTACTTCATCAGGAGCTTATAAAGGATCTTTCACCTTGCATTACTGCATCAGAAGTAGAAAAAGGATCTTTCACCTTGCATTACTTTCACCTTACAGTACTTCGTCAGGAGCTTTCATGGGATCTTTCACCTTGCATTACTTCCTCAGGAGCTTTCCTAGGATCATGACACTCTAGGATCAATTTACCCCACAAATATGAAAAAGTCCTGTATATACAGCTTTTATAGATGGTTATGAGTTTAGTTAAATGTGCCATAAAAGACGCCTAAGACACGTTAGAAGCAGAGAAGAGCGCCTTTCATCATAAAACATTTTTCAATTATTTTTCGTATTTTTAGGTGTTTTTAATTTTATTTATTTTCCATAATGAATAGTCTGAAAGAATTAGGAGACCAAATAAAATCCTTAACAGAAAAAAAGTAATAAAATCTGTAAGTAATAAATTCATTAAAGACCTAATTATTATAATTAAAAAAAAGCGCTAAGCCACTTCAAGTCCTAATTAAATCCTTAAAGGACCAAATAAAATTCTTAAAGACCTAAATCCTTAAATAAAAACCTGATAAAACCCTTAAAGACCCATATCATAAAGGTCCTAATAAAATCCTTAACAGAAAAGAAAATAAAGACTTAAAATCCTAAACACAAATGAAAAAGACTTAATAAAAAATTAAGGATTTTATTAGGTTTTTTCTTCCTTCCAGTAAAGGATTTTATAAGACTTTTTTCTCTTAAGGATTTTATTAGGTCTTTACTTAAGGATTTTATTAGGTCTATTTTCTTTTGTGAGAGAGTTGGGCCTGACTCGCTTGTGCTCCTTAAGTCGATATGACCTGACCTGATTAGGTTCAGTCAGTTGCTTAAGCCGGTAGGTGACTTGGACCTGCCTGGCATGTGCCAGTAGGCTTGCTGCAGTGTTCCTGTTCTGTGTGTGTGTGTGTGTGTGTGTGTGTGTGTGTGTGTGTGTGTGTACTCACCTAGTTGAGGTTGCGGGGGTCGAGTCCGAGCTCCTGGCCCCGCCTCTTCACTGATCGCTACTAGGTCACTCTCCCTGAGCCGTGAGCTTTATCATACCTCTGCTTAAAGCTATGTATGGATCCTGCCTCCACTACATCGCTTCCCAAACTATTCCACTTACTGACTACTCTGTGGCTGAAGAAATACTTCCTAACATCCCTGTGATTCATCTGTGTCTTCAGCTTCCAACTGTGTCCCCTTGTTACTGTGTCCAATCTCTGGAACATCCTGTCTTTGTCCACCTTGTCAATTCCTCTCAGTATTTTGTATGTCGTTATCATGTCCCCCCTATCTCTCCTGTCCTCCAGTGTCGTCAGGTTGATTTCCCTTAACCTCTCCTCATAGGACATACCTCTTAGCTCTGGGACTAGTCTTGTTGCAAACCTTTGCACTTTCTCTAGTTTCTTCACGTGCTTGGCTAGGTGTGGGTTCCAAACTGGTGCCGCATACTCCAATATGGGCCTAACATACACGGTGTACAGGGTCCTGAATGATTCCTTATTAAGATGTCGGAATGCTGTTCTGAGGTTTGCTAGGCGCCCATATGCTGCAGCAGTTATTTGGTTGATGTGCGCTTCAGGAGATGTGCCTGGTGTTATACTCACCCCAAGATCTTTTTCCTTGAGTGAGGTTTGTGTGTGTGTGTGTGTGTGTGTGTGTGTGTGTGTGTGTGTGTGTGTGTGTGTGTGTGTGTGTGTGTGTGTGTGTCTGTCTGTCTGTGTGTGTGTGTCTGTCTGTGTGTGTGTCTGTGTGTGTGTGTAATCGCCTAACTGTACTCGCCTAATTGTGGTTGCAGGGGTCGATTCATAGCTCATGGCCCCGCCTCTTCACTGGTCGCTACTAGGTCATTCTTCCTGCTCCATGAGCTTTAGTATACCTCTTCTTAAAGCTATGTATGGATCCTGCCTCCACTACACCACTTGCCAGATTTTCACTTCTTGACAACTCTGAAGAAATACTTCTTACCATCCCTGTGATTCATCTGAGTCCTCAACTTTCAACTGTGACCCCTCGCTACTGTGTTCCATCTCTGGAACATCCTGTCTGTCCACCTTGTCGATTCCTCCCAGTATTTTATATGTCATTATCATATCCCCCCCTCTATCTCTCCTATCCTCCAGTGTCGTCAGGTCGATTTCCCTTAACCTCTCCTCGTGGGACATGCCCCCTTAGCTCCGGGACTAATCTTGTTAAAAACCTTTGCACTTTCTCTAATTTCCTTACATTCTTGGCTAGGTGTGGGTTCCAAACTGATGCTACATACGTGTGAGAGCTCATAATACCATGTAACAGCAATTCTACGTCCTTGGTAGTAAGATTGGTGCAGAATACATACAAAGAAAACATTTAGACAATATTTCGCTTTGAGTAAAACATTATGATGTTATTAACACTTGTAATAATAACAAAAAAGCTTATAAAAAGTTATTTTTATTTATTAATGAACCGACGTTTAAGTCACATATAATGAACTTTCTCAGAGTATATCAAGACCATCACAGACATGTGTTAAGGTAGAAAAAAAAGATTGGTGCATTCAAGCTTCGACGGGCACTATAAACCTAAAGCAGAGAGGAGTAGGCTCGCGTGAGTGCCTGTGGTTCGATTTCCGGCATGGGTGAAAACATTCGACATGTTTCCTTACTCCTGTATCTGATCATCTTTTAGTCAGTAGGTACCTGAGTGTTAGTCGACTGCTGTGGGTCGTATCCTGAGGTGTGGTAGTATACCTGAGACAGGACTGGGCTTTAAAATGAGCTAAGGTAGAAAGAGAGCGCTTAACCTATGCAACTTATTAGTATAAAAATTTCCGTAATGATACATTCCAAGTGATTGTATTTTAGATACTGATTTTATGATACAGATTTAATTTGATAGAATTGTAGACTCAGCAGACAGCCACTAATTACTCACGTGCTGTGCATTATGCAGTGCAATGTTGACTGAGGAATGAGTTGAACAAGACTTGATAAACTTAAAGAAAGCAAAATACTATCACAACGAAGATACACAGGGAATCATGATACCCTATACACAGTCTTCAAGTGGACGGCGCAGGGAGAGGGCGTCGGCGATTCCTCTCCGAGCACTGAGACCCAAGTTACATTTTTTGGGTTACCCTGAGTTATAATTTGAACAGAGCTGAGAGGAAAACTTACTTGTCACTTCGAGCACCATCCCTTCAAGAGAGTAAGGCAGTGACTAGCTTGCTAGTTTGCCCCTCTCCACCCCACCACCTCATCCTACCCTATCCTAACCCCAAAATTCCCCAACAATTACACTGCCCTAACCACGTACACACTACTTACACTGCTGTCCTTCTGCCTTACCTGTCTTCTTTTTCGGCAGCTTCGCCTCTGGCGATTTAAAACAAGGCAGTGCGATATTTTAAAGTCCGGTCGATCATTGCCTTGGGCCCCGTCCCCCTCACTCCTAAAGGGTAGGCTATCTTAGGGGCTGACCTTCATAAGTCAGCTGAAATAGGATGTTTAGGGAAGACGCATAGGAAAGTTTTTCTTTTTACGGCAGATCTTATGTGTCAGGTGTACCTTACAGGGCATCATGCCGAAAATAAGAGGATGAATTCGTGTCACTGAAAACCAGAAGTCTAAGAAAGAAATAAATTATTGTATTTGTACCAATTCCACTGTTGCACCAGTGGATGTATTCCAAACTCACTCTGATGCAGTATTTCTACTCTCCTCTGAAGGGGAGCTGCTTCAATTACCCAAGAATGTTCTTGAAAAATTAAATAATCAGGGCATCATCCCCATTCCATCTGACAGTTACCAGGCACAACGTACTGTATCTGCGGCAAGAATCAACATTTTCATGAAAGGCTGCACTGCTGAGGAACTTGAAATTAATCATGAAAATTCTGATTTAAAGGTTCTTAAGTCATATAAATTTACTAAACGTTCAAGCTAAAATTAATTCTTAAGACACCGGAAGAAGCCAAAATCATGTGTCAAAATGGTATGAAATGCTTTAGAACCAAGTGTACACCAGACCAAATTTCCATGGAAAGGTTTGTCAGTGTCACACAATGTTTTAAGTGTTATGAGTTTGGTCATAACACAAATAAATGCAGCAGCCAAAAAGCAATTTGTAGTATATTCTCTGGTGAGCATGTTTTCAGGGACTTCCTCAACAGAAACAACCCCAACTGTGCCCTTTGTAATGGGAAACATCATGCTGTCTCCCCTAGCTGCCCTGTTAGGAAATCTTCTGGATGCTAAGAGACAAACACTAAGAAAACCACCACCCAAACACCTCCAGAAATATCCCAGGATTCGTTCTCTAATCTACCTGCATCTGGTGGGACTCCTACTGCCACCTCTACCAATTCCAGTGTTTGGAATTCTGCCCCTCCTGCAGCGCCCCACCCTAACCCTATTTCCAATATACACCAAGCACAAGGACCATCATCAATCCCTGTCTCCCTGGTTCTCAGAGGTAGATGCTATGAGAGGTACACTGATGTTCATGTTGGCAAAGGAGATAGGTAGCAGTATTAAACTCTGCTCTTCTGTTTTAAATTTATTAGTAGCTAATGGGGTTAAACCTTTAGTCATCTTCACTTGCCTAACCCTTGGGCATAACCTACTTCCACATTGGACAAATGTGATACCACCTACGACTGCTGCACCTCTCCTGGCTACAGTATATAAGCCACTTCTTGGCACATATGCTGTATTCTTTTAAAGATTGATGGACTGATTACATCGACTCAAGGCTGAGGGACTGATTACCTCAAATTCCTCCTGTCCTTCACCATTCTCCTTTTTATGGACTGATTAAGCCACTGCATGGCGAAGCGTTTCCTCATTAAAGATACCCAAGTGTTGCACATGTGTCTAATTTACCAACTTGTCGGTTCTCTGAACCATTCATCTACAATGTGAACTCGATTATAAACCGGTCCCCTCAAGACAGGAAGTATGTGCCCTCCTCCACAACCACACTTACTCAAGCCAAGATCCAACCGTAATTAAAGATCCAGCTGAAACAACTCATACCATTGCGTTAATACCTGCACCTGAACTTGCACCAGACACTGATGCACAATCTACCGCTATTGAAGCTGACCGAAAAGTACCAGTAGTTTCCAGGGTACTCCAAGTGGACTTGCACATTTCCACATAGAGCCTCCACTGTCTCTTATAGTAATTGTGAATATGCCGACTGAAACTGAGAATGCCATGTTTTAATGGTCAGATGATGAATCCGACGCATCAGTGAATATCACCAGCAGTAATGAAGAAGAGAAAATAGTCCGTACACAGACAACCACTCAGAACTACGATCCTCCCCTTGACGAGTCGAGTAGGGACAGCTTGCTTCCCTTCAGTCGAGTAGGGACAGCTTGCTTCCCTTCAGTCGAGTAGGGACAGCTTGCTTCCCTTCAGTCGAGTAGGGACAGCTTGCTTCCCTTCAGTCGAGTAGGGACAGCTTGCTTCCCTTCAGTCGAGTAGGGACAGCTTGCTTCCCTTCAGTCGAGTAGGGACAGCTTGCTTCCCTTCAGTCGAGTAGGGACAGCTTGCTTCCCTTCAGTCGAGTAGGGACAGCTTGCTTTCCTTCAGTCGAGTAGGGACAGCTTGCACTCAGTTTGCAGCTATAATCTCAGACACTAACTCTCTGTATGCAGCAAAAACTCAAACTTCTCGAAATAATGGGGATTATAATTTTACAACTTAATATTCAACATTTCTTTAACATCCACTACCTCCTCCTCGAAGTCGAATGAGACAGCTGCCAGAGCAGACCAGCATATAAAGATACGTGGTTATTCTACTGTCGAGAAATTGAGAGGGACCTACAGTGGAGTGGCCGTCCTAGTGAAACTAGGATATTTCGTAACATCCACATTGACGAATAAAACATTATATAACAATAGAACTGACGACCTCATATGTTCAGTAAATAGTTGGAACTGGATATTTTCCACCTAGACAGCCATATATAGAGTCCATTACCCTCCACCGGATTCTAAGTAGATGTGTTCCTACAGTCCTGGGAGGAGATTTTAATGTCCATCATCTCGCCCTCTTCAACTGTGGAGCCGGAAATCAACTGGGTGACGTAAAGGGAAAACAGTTATTTAATATAATGACAGCAAGAAATCTATCATTCCAAGGGCCATTCTTTAAGTCATATGTAGGCCTTCATCCAGGGACACCTGATATAGTCTAGACCAACAGAGTTTGTGACCTATACCATTGCAGTCTCCCCTGGCGGAAACTTAGGAAGAGACCACATTCCAATTATAACAACACTAGAAGCATCGCCATTTAGAACACCCTCTCCTCCGAAACCCAACCTAAAATCTTTTGGATTTGACTCCTTCAGGGACTACCTATGCAATGACAGTACTGTTTCGCTTGAGAACCAGCCTTCAACTGCAATTGACGAAGCAATCAGCTCTATCTACAAACGAATCATAGAGGCCACTCATGCAACTTGCCAATTAATATCAAAGATCAATCTGCAATATAAACCAACGAGGGAAATTAGGGACTGCGTGAAAAATTATACAGAATGTAGAAAGCACCATCAAAGAATACAGCCCACAAGGGTTATACTGCAGAGGTTGAGAAGAGACTTAATTACCATGATCACAAATCATACAAGTGAATTATGGAAATAACTTGCTCAAGCTAATCAGTACAAACGTCATCCTGAAAAGTTGTGGAGCAAGATCCACTAGCTTCTAGGGGCAAAACACAAGACCACCAGTTATCTAATACATTCCTTCACCGATGACGATGATGAGGAAGTTGATATAAAACTTGATGACCCACAAGACCAAGCCAATCTGATAGGTGATGTGTGGGAGAAAATTCTCACACAATAACAGTAGAAAATTTAATAATAATCATTACCAGTAAGTCAATGAATGGAGAGAGAACCGAGCTGGCTTCCAACCACTACCTTAATTGATACATCAACTCTTGAAGATGAACACCTCCTTACAAGACCAATCACACTCAGAGAGATGAGTCAAGTTATTGGCAGAATGCGTAATAAAGCCCCTGGCCTCTCAGGCATAACAGTGAAACAAGTTCTTACTCAGAAATTGCAAAATGCTCTGGTAAATATTTTTAATGCCATCTTGGCCTCGGGACACTTTCCAGTGGCTCTTAAGACTGCAAGGATAATATTCATTGCAAAACCCAATAAAGACAAACACAAACCAGACAACTATAGACCTATCTCATTACTTGAAGTCACTGGTAAAGTCCCTGAGAAAATCATTTCCAACAGATTATTAAACTACTACATGGAGTACAATCACCTCTTCACAGAAAAAGTTTGGATTCAGGACTCACAGAGGAACTCAACATGCTATAATTATTATTTTCGATGCTGTTGACAGCCTGAGGAAACAGGGCAGTCTTGCCCTAATTGCCACCAGGGATGTAAACAAAGCTTTTGACAACTTGTGGCATGATGGATTCATTTAAACTGATCGACCTACATGACCACAACTGAAATTTCTCAGATTTATATACAACTTCTTATCAAACAGAAAAATCCCTACCTTTTACAGCAAGCCGGCAGAGCCTTTCACACCGAAGCATGGAGTACCATAAGTCTCGTGCCCTATATCATCCACCCCTGTAATGGGAAAATATAAGTATGAGATGGTAATAAAAAAATGGATGCAGGACTTCGAAGAACAGCGAACTGGGAGAAGAAATTGAGAATCACTACCATCATCATTATCAGCACCATCAAATGTTTTGCAACAACCATAGAAGACAAGGGGGTATCTCTATCAGAGGTACACCTATTTCCATTAAAAACCCCAAGAGGATACTGGGATATGAGATATATTACTCCACTCCACATCTCACATCACGAAAAAGATCAATTTAGCCAAAGCCCACCTCAACAATCTATACAGGTTTAATCAAGCCCCTTTCCCACATCAAAAAACACCTATACAATATGATGAGACCTATGCTAGAATATCCTTGTGTACCCATGACATTAACAACTAAAATCAATATGCTACAGCTACATCACAGGCACCAGGAGAGAGAGAGAGAATCAGGATTGAAGATCTACACATAGATGCAATGAATGTAAGGCTTGATAAACTAAAGGAGACAACTATACGCCATGCAAGAACTCCATATACCAGACAGAGAAAACCCTCCACAACTTGCAAATACCACCGACATCAACACACCTCCCCACAAAACCCAAAGAATGACCCTTCGACAGACTGCGACGATTCATCCACAAGGATAATTTCCAGAGACCAACGATCCTGAGCGCCCTCCCAGAATATATAGATGAATGGGTATCACCGGAGCCCTATTATGTCCAATAAGGATATTACCACCCCCATTTAAGGAGACTTCCCATATAACTTATGTACTATTATATCTCACCATGTAACATTGGCAAACCTACTAGGGCAGGACACCACCTCTGAAGAACCTAAGCCGGCCACTATCTCCAGGCAGCATTCGAAGTAGATCAATCGCCTTGCTAACGTATTTTCCAGCCTATGTTCTGCAATCGCAAAAACAATGGCAATTGCAAATAGTATATAACTTGCCAACTCAGAATCATAGTTATACATTTGTTATAACTGTGTGAAACTGATGGGTAGGTGTTATACCCCATTCAATGAAACTGATTTCAGTAAAGACACTACACACACACATATATATATATAATATATATATATAATATATATATATATATATATATATATATATATATATATATATATATATATATATATATATGTATGTATGTATTAAAATGCACCAAAGTGGTTAGGCGACTAACCTTTATTATCCCACTTCACACACCTCACCCACCCAAACCCTTTTCCCATATTTACATCCTTACCCATCCTTCTTCCTTCCCCATCTTACCAAAGCTCTGGTCATACAAGTTCAGTGTCACAACGAAAGCTTACTCAACCCATGTCTAACTATCTTGAAGGTATGTCTCTCCCGTATCCAACTCCAGCCTTGTTACCTGGAAGCTGAGCTCTCAATAGAATATTGACGCTATCCTCGTCGTCCTACGGAAGTTTCCCAACTCAGGCTGACAAATTTCATTACAGCATGAAACCAATCATCTGTGAAGGAGTTCGAAAGGAAAACCATCCAACTGGGGGTGCGTTTGAAGTAAACTTTGTTAGACCTTACACTAATCTTGAAAATGTCACAATGATCAGTGTAACAAGATAATATTGTTGGCTGTCTGGTTACCCTTTCTATATTTAGCATTCAACACCATTTTTTAACTTTCAATGAAGAATTGTTCTTAAAGAACCTAGAAATGTAACCTAACAGATTTTTATATTAAGAACTGACTTAACTGTCCTAACTGAGACACCTGAGGCTGCAACCAAAGATTATTTACCAAAATTAATCAGGTAATTCTGTTTACGTTCATTACTAATCTGATAAGGTGGTAATGTGTTTGTCAGCTTTTTAGAGTATTCACTGGAGCTGTAAACCCATGTGGCAATATTTCACTGTGCATTAATTAAATGTATTTTTTTAAAGAGACTCTCTTTGGTGTAGTTTGTGATGTTCAAGTTCTGACTTCTTAATATACGTCTTTGAGAGGAATTGTGCCCTGATTACATATATATATACATATATAGTAATTAAAGGCTAACATAGATAATATTTCCTTTAACACAACAGTCTATGTATAGCCTCATACTGTAAATGCCATTACCTTCTGCAAATAACAAAATTATAGGTAACGAAACAAATACTGTTAAATTTACAATACAAATCGAGAGAGAGAGAGAGAGAGAGAGAGAGAGAGAGAGAGAGAGAGAGAGAGAGAGAGAGAGAGAGAGAGAGCTAGTGCACATCACGTCCAGGATACACATTCTTTTTGTGAAATACGAAGGAAGTTTTAAATAATGTAATACGTAAATATCGCTAGTACAGACATTATATGTTAAGTCCATTTAATCGTGAGTCACAAGTACACAAGTCACTCCATCACTTCACACAATGCTTATTATTATAATTAAAGGGGAAGCGCTAAACCCGTGTAGTCACATGCGTCAGGATGAATAAGTCAAATGAGCAACCTTGGTTCAAAAAGCAGCGGTGTTTTCTGCCGAATAGTGAAAATTAATGTAATGAATCCTGGAAGATCATTGTGAAAATAAGGAAAACAAATATTTTTTTTCTTAACACATCGGCCGTTTCCCACCTAGGCAATGTGACTCTTAAAAAGAAGAAACTCTTTCATCATCGTTCATTCAAAAACTTCGACATAGCTCCAGAATTTTTTTTTATTACAGGCTTATTCCTCTATAATTCTCCTACTCTCTTTTATCTCCTTTGTCTTTATACAAAGAAACTATACATGTTCTCTGCCATTCCCTAGGTACCTTCCCCTCTTTCATAAATTATTAAATAAAAGAGTTAACCATTCCAAAACTATATTCCCACCTCCTTTTAATATTTCTGTCTTGATCCCATTAATCCCAGCTGCTTTACCACTTTTCATTCTACCCACAGCCTCACGCACATCTCCTACACTCTTATCTAATTCTTCCTCGCTCCTATAAGATGTTATACCTCCCTGGCCAATGCACAAAATCATATTATAATCAAAGAAAGCGCTAAACTGACAAGGGTCGTGCAGCACTGAGGGGCAGTAAATAGACCCGGGCCTATAAACAGCTAGGTGGAGAGGGGATCAGAGGTAAGGGGAGAAAAGGGCTGGAAGAGATGCTAAGAGTTGTGTGTCAAGGTTCATACAGTAAAGTAGTTGCTGACAAAAAGTAAAAAAGTGATCGTAACTCAAAGGCAAGGCGTCTGCAAGAAGGGAAGATAAGGTAACAGTTGTAGGGCGGTGACGTCGTCGGAGGTGAATCCTACGAGCTCCCTGGTAAACCGGGCAATCCACAGTCAAGTGATGAACCGAAATAGGGACCTCAGAGAGGAACAGGGTGTCGTTCCACGAGATACTCTTTGTTGGCAAGAACCAAGTCAAGCAGATTGTTTCCGTTGTTGGTTCTGTCACAACATGTACTAAAAAGCAATCCTGAACCGTATGAAGAAAGTCACTAGATTCAAGATTTCCTACCATATTGTTCCAGTAAATTTGTCTAAAGTTAAAATCTCCCATTATCAACATTTTCATATCTAGATGCCTTATGAATTTCGTCCCATAACAGCTTACTGCCCTATCAAGGTTTGGGGGCCTATAAATCACACCCAAAATTAATTTGTCACGACCCTCGAGAAACTGTCGCCAAACAGACTGTGTTCGATGTTTCTAATCTTATATCATGTCTGTTGACCCTATCAGTGTGGAATAGTTTATAAACCTGTACGTTGCATTCAGAAGGCATTTCTCTATCTTTCAGGTTGAACCAGGTCTCTGTTATATCAATATTTATATTACCTACACTTGCAAGTTGTGGAGAAATTTTCTCCAGGGGGGGTATCAGCCCCCTTCAGCCCCCTTTAGCCCCTTTCAGCCTGAGGGGCCCAGCCCTCTCAGAAGGGGCAAGCATCTTGTTTACTGCTACAGCAAGTGATCTTCGACAGCTTCTCAAGACCTCGTCTGCAGGGGCAGCTGTGCAGGCGATGAGCTGTCTTTCTAAGGTAAGTTTTCCCTATATTTAAACTATAAACTTAGCTGGTAAACTATTTCTGAACAGTTTTGGTCTTGCTCGAACCGGATAAAGGCCACACTGTGGTCCAGATTTATACTACAGTGTACATATAACCTACGAGCCAAGGTCCTTCGAAAAAAGCTGTAAAACTAGTGTTTTACAATATAAATCAGTATATATGAGTTCCTCCAGACTCAATCACAGAGAATGGGCAGCCAAAAGAAAACGGGCGCTCACCCAGCGTTCACCAAAAGAAAACGGGAGCTGGGTGACTCACCCAACAAGAAAACGGGGGATGGCACCCGGCATCTACTGCTCCAGCTCGAGAAACGCTGACGAAAGCAGCAACCCAACTGATGTTCAGTTTGTCTGAGTGTATATACACAGTGTTTATAATGTTTATAGACAGAGATTAAGAGACGAGATTGTGTTTAAGTTTCTTACGGATATAACTGTTATATTATTAACAGTGACATTGATATATGTGTAAGAAATATGCCTCTAAGGATGTGGAATACAAATTCAATGCAATTAAGGGAACTTATCAAGGAAGATTTCCCTGAATCTGAAATTCATGATTGCAATAAGAGTTACAGCTCTTGTCTTTAAATTCATTAAAGGAATAAAACCTAATTATGAATGTCTTGAACCCATTAAATACTGGGTGAAACTAATACAGAAAGATGATTTCTCTACAGAATATAAAATTCTGGAAACACAAGATAAATCCCCAAAGAAACCTGTCATGATTAATTCTTAGGATTTTATCTCGACTCAGAAAAGATTATAAGATGTCGAGGAAGAATTCACAATTCTTCACTACCTAAAGAAGCCATACATCCAATATTGATCCCCAAGAATCATTGGCTAACAAAACTGATTGTGCAAAACGCCCACAGTAACGTGTTACATGGTGGGGTAGCTGACACACTTTGTCATATACGACAATCCTACTGGATACCTCAAGGTCGACAAAGTGTGAAAAAAACAAATAAAGGACTTACTTGTCGTCACTACGATATGCGAGTATGTCAGTATCCAGGTCTACCTCCATATCCCTCTGAAAGAGTTTGTCATATCACTCCATTTGAGGTGACAGGTGTAGATTACACTGGACCAATAATTTTAAAAAAAGCAGTTGACAAAGTTCCCATCAAGGTATACATCTGTTTGTTCACTTGTGCTACAACTAGAGCAGTACATCTAGAAGTAGCCACTGACATGTCTGCTGAAACCTTTATCAAATTATTCAAAGGGTTTGCAGCCAGAAGGGCATGTCCCAGACTGAAGATTTCAGACAATGCAACGAAATTTGTTGCTGGTGCTGCTTATATAAGCAAGATCTTTGATCAACCAGAAGTACAACAGATGCTGAATCAATGCAGTTGTCGTTGGAGATGCATTCCTCCTAAATCTCCATGGCGCGGCGGATTTTATGAAAGAATGATCGGCATTGTAAAACGTTGTTTAAGGAAGACTCTTCATCGTCAGAGAATCGACTTAGAAGAATTCCGTACAGTTGTGAATGAAATAGAAAATAGAGTCAACAACAGACCTCTAAGTTATGTTACCGATGGTCTGGACAATTTACAAGTGTTAAGTCCATCTCATTTACTCCATGGCAGAAGGCTCGAACCTGTTCCTCCCATGAATGATAAAGAAATCATAGAGGATCCTACTTATTTCGAACCTGAGCAACTCAGACGTAAATTCAAACACCTTAATAAAGTGATTGAACGTTGGGAGAAAATTTGGCGAGAAGACTATCTCGCCCCATTAAGAGAACACTTCTATGGAGCTGCTGTTCCTGAAAATCATAAGTCCTTAAGACCTGGTGACATAGTGATTATTGACAATGATGGTCCGAGGTCCCAATGGCCACTTGGAAAAATTGTGACCATATATCCTGATGCAAATGGAATCATCAGGACAGTTGATGTTTTAAGCAAAGGTGTAGGGAATAAGTGGAAAATAAACTAGCGCCGTTAGAATTACACAGTGTTGAAAACAAAATTAGTGATTCTCCAGAAACCACACAGGCTAAAGTTGTTCAGAAAAGACAAGCAGCAGTGGTGGCGAGTGAGAAAATCAAATTAACATTAAGTGATGAATAGTTCACCTGCAGCGAACCTCCGCCACCCCCCAGTGTGGAGAAATTTTCCAGGAGGGGGGTACCAGCCCCCTTCAGCCCCTTTCAGCCTGAGGGGCCCAGCCCTCTCAGAAGGGGCATCTTGTTTACTGCTACAGCAAGTGATCTTCGACAGTGTCTCAAGACCTTGTCTGCAGGAGTGGCTGTGCAGACGATGAGCTGTCTTTCTAAGCTAAGTTTTTCCCTATATTTAAACTATAAACTTAGCTGGTAAACCATTTCTCAACACAAGTAATCTTAGCTCATCTCTCTTATTTCTTAGACTCCTACAATTTGTATAGTAAACCTTAAGGGAGCTAGTCACTCATTGCCCTCTGCTATCTTGTTTGTTGATCAATTGATTTGCCATTACTAGCAACTTTATTTTGTATTGTCTTTTAAACATATCCCTGAGGTATCCCGGTAATAATTGCTGTTTTTAACCCTAATACTGCAGCCTGATTGTTTCCCACAAACACCCATACCTCTATAATCCATCAATCTAAATTCCTAGACAAGTCATCAATTACCCTCTCAATCGAATTGGCTAATGTAACCACTTCATCCCCAGAGAGATGAACCCTCTCCCTTGCATACATATCACGTTTGCCAAAGAATAGGTCCCAGTTATCAATGAATGGGATTGCAAGTTCCTTGCAGTACCTGTCTAGCCTGCAATTTATACCAACTGCCCTAGACATCCATTCATTGCCCACTCCCTCTCTAGGCAAGATGCTATATATGACTATATATCTGCTATATATGTCAGTGGTACCTTCAACCTCACTAACCACTATAGTACACTCGTCCAGGAAAACAGACTATTTCCTACCTTCACATCTTCTCTGTTAACCCTCCTTATCTTCCTTCTTCCTGAACTGTGAACCACTTGCCACTTAAAGCTGCTACCACTATCACTGCTAGTGACCATTTCCTCCTTACCAGCTAAATCCTTATCACACTCACTCCCAGACTCATCTAGGTGAAGCTTCAACACGTTAACCTAAGATTCTAAAACAGTACAACAAGCCATGGTGCTTGGTAACACCCCACGCTAACTCCCAGAGCTGAGGAGAGGTATGACCGCAGGTAACCACTGACCTCAGCATACTGACCACTGATGTAATATTTATAAACTGGGATTAAAGGGAAAAATTTGGTAAGTTTGTGAAAAAAGTGTATAAATGGGAATAACTGGTAATACAGATACTAGGAAAAGTTCTTATTAGCAATAATAAATTGTAAATGGGAAATTTGGCAAAACATTAAATAAAAGTAAAACTACTTATTAACTTCATAAATATAAAATATGGTTAATAATCGTAACCTAATAGACAAAACAAAATACTTAAGTCCACTTAAATTTTTGTTAAATTAGTATACAGGAATCATGGTGTTCTATAGAACATTTGCTAGGGCATTGAGCTCACGCACTGAGGTCCAGGGATCGATCCCTGGTACGAGTGGAAACATTAGGACGTGTTTCTTTGAAACAACTGGTGTTCCTGTTCACCTGTTAGCATTATTATAATCAAGGGGGAAGCACTAAACCCGTAGGATTATGCAGTGCCTATGGTGGGATGTGGAAGGTATTCAGGTTTAATGTAGGGAACTGGAGCACATATCCAATTCCCTAGATCAGGAGCCCCTCACCAACATCAAGGAACCTTCCTTGAGGGGTCACCTGTTAGTAAAATAGGTACTTGGGGGTCACTCGACTGGTGTGGGTCGCTTTCTGGGGACAAAATTGATCTAATCTGCCCGAAATTCTCTGCATAACCAGGGATTTTCTGTATAATAGTATGTCAGCTTGGTCTCTATACCTTGTACGTATAATAGTATATTATTATAATCATGGGAAGCGCTAAACCTGTATGATTATACAGCGCTTGTGGGGGAGGATGGAAGGTATTCAGGCTCAATTCAGGGAACTGGAGCACAGCTCCAATTCCCTAGATCAAGAGCCTCTCACTAGCATCAAGGAACCTCACTTGAGGGGTGTAGAAGTACAGATTATTGCATTATATCTCTAATCTAGGCTCCCGGAGCTATTTGGGGAGCTGAGACTGTGGACATTGAAGGAGGGACAGTGCGACACCAGTGTCCCTGAAGTCCCACAACGCTCTACAGGATACATCAACAATCTGAGATCTATGTATTCAGGAGTTCTCCCTCTAGTGTGGGTGTAATAGTAATTTCGAGATTGTGTTCTTGTGAAAACACCTACAATATTATTTAGTTATTGACAAAGTATTCATTTTCTATTATTGAGAGGATTACTATAAAGCATGTATTAAGGGTAGACTTTGTCAATTCTCGGAGCCTCTTCATTATTTGATAAGTAGAAAAAATGTACCTAAGTTTAGGTACAAGTACTCAAGTACAAATATCATACATAGATTAACATTTGTAAATCACGTAGGATAACCCCAAAAAAAAGTCAGAAAAGTGATTTATTTCCATTGGGGTACTTGTAATGTCACTGCCATTATAAAGTCACTTAAAATTAGCTCAGGCAATCTGTCTCTAGTCCTACCATTATTGTATAAGCGAGCCGCCCATGTTATTTCGCACGCTATTACATTACTTTTTAACAAGTCACTCGAAACTAGTACTTTCCCGACACTACTCAAGACAGCAAGGGTTACACCAATACATAAAGGTGGTGACCCTACAGATGTAAACTATAGGCCAATATCAAACTTACCATTGCTATCCAAAGTCTTCGAGAAACTCGTGCACAGGAGACTGTATTCATTTATAACGGCACAAAACATACTCAACCCTTGCCAATTTGGATTCAGGAAAAATAAAAGTACTAATGATACAATTGTACAAATTATAGATCTGCTTTACACAGCATTGGAAAAGAACGAATATCCGCTAGGAATCTTTATTGACCTAAGAAAAGCTTTTGACACAGTAGACCACGGCATCCTACTCCACAAACTTGACCATTATGGTGTAAAAGGCCATGCGCTAGCATATTTTAAATCCTACCTTACAAATAAGTATCAGTATGTCACCATTAAAGACACAGCCTCATCAACACGGCCACTTGATACCGGAGTTCCGCAGGGAAGTGTCCTTGGTCCCCTGCTCTTCCTCGTTTACATCAATGATCTTCCAAACGTATCCCAACAGCTGAAACCCATTCTGTTTGCTGACGACATGACTTATGTCATCTCCCACCCTATTCTTGCCACCCTCAACACCATTGTTAACGAGGAGTGTTCAAAATATCGATTTGGATGACAGTCAATAAACTTGCACTTAACACTGACAAAACCTACTATATTATGTTTGGTAGCAGAGCAGGTGTTGTGCAACTTAATATTAAGATCGACAACACTAATTGCCAGACATAATGAGGGCAAATTCCTAGGCCTAAACCTCAACGACAACCTGAATTTCAGTTCCCACATCCAACACAAAGAAAAAGTATCCAAAACGGTTGGAATCCTCTCCAAGATACGATACTACGTGCCACAAACTGCCCTTCTCACACTATACCATTCACTCATTTATCCATACCTCACCTATGCCATTTGTGCTTGGGGATCAACTGAAGCATCACACCTAAAGCCAATAATAACCCAACAAAAAGCTGCAGCAAGAATAATCACTAAATCCCATCCCTGGCAACACCCCCCCACCCCCCCCCCCACTATTCATAGATCTAAACTTTCTCTAAGTTCAGAGCATCCACACTTACTACTGTGCAATCTACATCTACAGGACCTTAAATTCCAATATTAACCTTGACCTAAAACGCTTTCTTGATAGTTGTGACAGGACCCACAGGCATAATAAGAGACACAAACATTTATGACATTTCTCGTGTCCGACTAAACCTATACAAAAATTCTATGTATGTCAAAGTGCCTAAAATCTGGAACACCCTACCTGTAAGCTCTAAACCTGCAGACACGTTCATCACCTTCAGAACTACCATTAGACAACATCTTATCTCCCTGATACACCCCGACAACTAACTACATGAAAACCACCTGTTCACACTTACACTCACTCACCCACTTGACTATAATCACAGAAATACGAATCTTAATCATAGAATAATGAATCCTAACTAGTCATAAGTTTGCCTGTGATACTACAATATAGAGCCTGTGTATTGTGCCAAAACAAAAGCATTTACATTGCTAAACTCACAAACTATAATGTAGTCACTTAGCCTTAATACCAGCTTACTCCATAATCTGTATTAATTTAGAGTTAAGAATTAATCGAAGTCTGCCCGAAATGCCTAGCCATGCTAGGTGTCCTAGTGGCCCACTCTGTAATTAGTATTTTATAACATGTAAACCACACAATATCCAAAACCTGTAAACCCGCATTGTAATCTTTATAGAGAATAAACTTGATTGATTGACTGATTGATTATTTAAAGCCTAGCAATAATATACTTCTATCATTAACTGCGAGAAATTATGTTTACACTTATTGATAGTGATGTACCTCAGGGTCAAGTGGGACCTTAATTAAGGACACCATAACGTCCCTCCTTCGTGCCCACCTTCTCAGGCCATCATATCACACACGTCTGGACCTTAAATTATTAAAACATATAATTCTTGAAATTATTTGAAATATTATGCCAGTAACAGTGACAAATTATGTGTGAACTATATAATGTTATTACAATCACTTCACCTGAGTAATTTGCTGGAGTAATTTTTAATAAACATAAATCAATTACATTAGATTATTATTATTATAATCAAAGGGAAGCACTAAACCCGTAGGATTATACAGCGCCTGGGGGGGAGGATGTGGAAGGCATTCAGGCTTAATTCGGGGAACTGGAGCACAGATCCCATTCCCTAAATCAAGAGCCCCTCACCAACATCAAGGAACCTTCCAGAGGGGAATTACATTAGAAAAAAAAATATATAAAGGACATTTCCGTATTACTCACCAAATTAAGATTTGGGTGTTATATCCTAAGGCCTCCGGACAAGTACCTAGAGTCAGTACCTGACCAGCCGGGATGTGGTTTGTACGTCGGTTTTCGTGCGGCCAACAGTAACAACCTGGTTAATCAGGCCTGGTCACAGACCGGGCCGCGGGGGTGTTGACCCCCAGAACCCTCCCCAGGTATACTTCCTGTCGGTAGGTAACTCATTGGCCAATACAAGTTAACCATCGCATAGTGAAAATTTAGCCATTGGGAGACGTACATTACATGAAGTGTCAACTCCTTCAATTTCTAACGACACCGCTTCTATTACACTTTAGATCATTTCATTCGAAGATTCAGCAGATTTCCATTTCCTTGAGAACGCTAACACTACCTCTCAAGACGGCCACCAAGACAGTACTACCTCGCCATGTACACAACCCCCCTCCCACCTCACCAATCATTCAGAAACACCCACTCGCTTCCTCACGAGTGTCAGTAGTTTGCCATCACCGTAAATACTTCATGTTCACATTACCACTTCATATTTACATTACCACTTCATATTTACATTACCACTTCATATTTACATTACCACTTCATATTTACATTACCACTTCATATTTACATTACCACTTCATATTTACATTACATTATATTAACACTTCACATTCACGTTACTATTTAAAGGAAAATTGTAAAAATGTTCCACAATAATAATAATAATAATAATAATACACATCAACTTGACATAGGAGAGGAAGAAGCTTATGACGACGTTTAGCTGCAACTTGGACCATTCACAAGTCACATCGACAGAAAAGTATAAGTGGGCCGCAGGGGCGTTGACCCCCGAAACCCTCTCCAGGTATACAGGCGAGGGGGGACAGGGCCGAGAGAAAGAGCAAGAAAATAGTAGTATTATTATTAAAATCAAAGGGAAGCACTAAACCCGTAGGATTATACAGCGCATGGGGGGGATGTGGAAGGCATTCAGGCTTAATTCGGGGGAACTGGAGCACAGATCCAATTCCCTAAATCAAGAGCCCCTCACCAACATCAAGGAACCTTCCTTGAGGGGAAAAATAGTAGTAGTGGAAGACGTAATGTTGGTAGGGAAAGTAGCAGTAGTAGTAGGTGTTATTGTAGTAAAACTTAAGGGGAATAGTTTTTAACAAAAGAAAGAGAAATGGGAGATAAGGGAAATAGTAGTAAGATGCTTAGTTTTGATGCTGTCACTTTTGGAAAGTTCTTATATTCCTGTGATTTCGGTGTAATTATTGGTAGGGATAATAATGTTTTTACTTTTTTTCTGATGACACTGCTTTTGGGAGATTCAGAAGAGAAGTTGCAAAGGTTAGTGGATGAATTTAGGCAGGTATGTAAAAGAAGGCAATAAAAAGTTAATATAGGAAAGAGCAAGGTGATAAGGGTAACAAATGAGTTAGTGTAGGTATGCAATGTTGGTGTGACTTTTTAAAGGTGATAAGTAACATGAGAACCCAGATTCCTTATAATTTCTTTATACATTGTAAGAAGTTGATTAACGTTATTTTTTTTTTTTTTTGTAATTTAAAATAAATTAATATTCTAATTAGGAAATGCATTACACATTTAGAAATATCGCTATTTGTAAATACATACATATATACAAGATGAACGTTTGAGGGGGAAAGGATAGATGATGCTGTAACATGTGTAATACAACTGTCAGCATAATTATTGAACATTAAAGTGGTATAAAATACCGACAGGTTGTTAGGTAAGACACATATGCAACAGTTAGGTATCTTTATTTCGAAACGTTTCGCCTACACAGTAGGCTTCTTCAGTCGAGTACAGAAAAGTTGATAGAAGCAGAAGAGACTTGAAGACGATGTAATCAGTCCATTACCCTTAAGGTTTTGAGGTGGTCAGTCCCTTTTCTGTACTCGACTGAAGAAGCCTACTGTGTAGGCGAAACGTTTCGAAATAAAGATACCTAACTGTTGCATATGTGTCTTACCTAACAACAGCATAATGATGCCATGATAGAAAACAAGAGGCAATAGCTGAAAGTGGCATCATATTGCCTGTGACATGTATCAAACAATTAATGTACGCCTCCCAGTGTGTGTTGAACTCCATACAACAGGTAAGGTAACTAGTTATTGGCCAATATTAGTTTGCCTTCCTATTAGGAGGTATTAGGATACATCACCCATGAAATAAATGGGTATGTATCTTTTAATATTTCTACTTATGTGCAAAAACTAAATATTTGAGCCTAGTTACAGTTTAGGTTAGGTAAGGTTCGTCGGGAAACAGGACATGTATTTCCTGACGCTGGTCTTAGATGATGACCAGCCTTTGGAGCTTTGGTCATCTGACCGAGGCAGTCGCTGGCTTACCTGCCCACCCCTTTAAAAATTAAGGTCAGTTATAACCATTATATACAAAAATATTTATAAGTCACATGCTCATACAGTCCACATAAATTGTCAAAGGGAATTCCCAGATATTAAACTGAAGATACTGAAGTGATCGGTTTCCAGTTACACTGAATATTAAAATTATTTACCCTTTTCACTTTACTCTCGTGCTGTAGCAACAATCTGTTGTCTACTATCTATCTGCTGCAAGATTCTATTTCTAGTGACAGTACATTAACTATATCTTTTGGATTTTTACCCGACACTAGCAGAGCTCTGTCTGCATACTACCTCGGGGAACCCTAAATGCTGTCGTCAGAGGTTCTGTTGCCTTTAAATGAGTCTCAATTCGTTTCAAAATATTAATGATAATGTATTCTATATGAAGGATGATACACCATCAATTTAGTTAGACTAGATGCAAATTTGATCCTAATT
>NC_091361.1:13330830-13503330 GCF_038502225.1 Cherax quadricarinatus | reverse complement strand
TTTCAGTCTTTACCGCCAAAACTTCAACTACATCATTTGATGTGTTTAGTAATTCTGAGCAAATGAGCGACTCAGTGACGTACAAGCCAACCCACCTCACCCTACCCCCCCTGTTGCCCGTTTAGTCTGTCGCATCGGAATAGGTTATAACCTGGGATCCATATTTAGTTGCCAAAATGATCCTTTATGTGGGTCTCTGTGAAAGCTGCAAACATTACATTCGACTCCGTGAGCAGTCCCTTGATGTAAGGAATTTTCTTTTGTTGTCGGCTTTAGACCCTGTATGTTTGCAAAGACAAATATCGTTATATTGATGGAATTTAGGGGAAGGGGTATATGTTGGCTCTAGTATCCACTCAAACATTTCCACCAATTCTCATACTTAACTCTGATGAATGGACTTGTTCATTAACATTCATGGGCTCATAAAAAAACTGTATTCACTAAGGTATCACCTAAATGAAAAACAAGAATTTTGACATAAAATACATCATTCGATGGCTCATACCTTCAACATGCATGGTCCATGGTTCCAGTTCGCCCATTCTTCTTTTTCATTACTGGGAAATTTTTAATAGACAAGGACAGTTCGTAATAATCTTAATATAAAATTATATTTTAAATTTTAAAAAGGTTTCATTTGAATCCTAGTCACCTTGAACACACAATACTAAAATTAATTTCTTGAAGTTATAAACACAAAAATTAATCCAACAAGACTGAGCATCACTCACAGCGGTATTAGGATTCGTTAACGTGTCCCAGACGGCGTAGCCCAGGTCAAGGGACATGATAAACAGAATCACAATCAGTTGAACCCATGGGAGCTCCATTTCTGACCAGTTCTGTCAATAAAGAGTTAGTTTAACGAACGAATACGAGCTATATTTTTTCGTCAGAGATAATCTATGTACATACAGTTCTCTTGACATAGGTTTCCAATTCTCTAAATATCAATAAACTATATTATTTCTTTTAAGATTTACTAGTGATGCATTCTTATTAACTTGTCATTTTAGGAAGCATTCCTATTCTTTCTTATTCTTTCCGGTAGTTAATGAAGAGCAAACAATGCTCTAACCATCCCCAGAAAATTACAAGCGGTAATGTGCTTTCATTAACAAAATTACGATATAGAGTAACTCGCTTTAAATGGCTGTTTATCAGTACTGAGTTCTTGTGTCAACAAAAACAAGAATGGTTACATAACCTCAACTCTTACACTTAAGTTCAAGGTGGGTTATTACATCCAGAGGGACCTGGCCATCAAGAGGCTGACAAGCATCTACCAGAGAACTTGTCGACAAAGATGACCATCAAGAGGTTGTCAAGTATCCACCAGGATCCTGACGACACAACTGACCAAGAGACTATCAAGTATCCACCAGGATCCTGACGACACAACTGACCGAGAGACTATCAAGTATCCACCAGGATCCTGACGACACAACTGACCAAGAGACTATCAAGTATCCACCAGGATCCTGACGACACAACTGACCAAGAGACTATCAAGTATCCACCAGGATCCTGACGACACAACTGACCAAGAGACTATCAAGTATCCACCAGGATCCTGACGACAACTGACCATAAGAAAGGAGGAATACTGCAGCAGGCGTATTAACCCATACAGTAGTGTGCATATTAAGTAGGACAGGAGTAAATTTTGCTACTATTTCATAATTTGCCTTACTCTCAGCTTAATTAATGTTGTTTGGGAACTTCTGGTAACCATCCAGCTGTGACGTTACACTATGACTCTCCTCAGTGCTACAACATCTGTTGTTCTGTATGGCTATTCCTGCAAGCGTGCTCTTTGAGTGAATGTGGGTTTTCTAAATTCTTCCATTCAATTCATGATAACTACTGAAATTTATGAACTTTGTAGATCTTAGAAAACATGATGATTTGAGTATCAGACAGATTGCCAAAAATCTGAACCAAAGTAAACTGTTAGTCGCATTCTGAAGAGAGCTGACGACACTGGTGACTGTGGAGCGCTGCATCGAGGAAGATGTGGAACTAACGCACGACAACAAGAAAAGGATACCAGCAAAGATCTGCAGAGAGATTTGGTTTCAGCTGGCAGGAATGTTGATTTTTCAACTGTTCAACGAAGGCTTCTTGAAGTTGGCAGAACTGCCAGAAAACCGGCAAAGAAAAAATTATTGACTGATGCTATGAAGAAAAAATGGCTGCAGTGGGCACTCGATCTTAAGAGATTTACAAAACATGATTGGAGAAAAGTTATATTTTCAGATGAGGCGCATTTGGAAGCACATGGGTACACATCAGTGGTAGCGAGATGGAACAAAGTTTCTTCGGAATGGACACAATCAGTAAGTGCCGAAACAGGGCTGTTTACCTGTGTAGAAGCTAAATGCTGCTGTGATTAGGACCTTGCACCACGACGAAGGATAGTCATAGCTAGCATTAAATCAATTATCTGCCATATCATTGACGTGTATTTATCAAATAAACATTAATTTTCCAAATAAATGTCTTATTTCATCACTGTCTCAATTAACATGCACACTTCTGTGCTAGGCAGGTCCTTCTCAAACCCAAAACACTAGCAAAAAATATTCGCCCAACCCATTTTCAAAGGTACCAGGATCCTGGCGACACAACTAACCATTAAGAGGTTCCCGAGATGTGCGTATTCGACGGCGTAAACACCCCCGGAGGCCCCGACCAGGAAGAATGATGGAGTGTAAAGGGAGTGGGCGAGCGAGCCTGCTGTTACACCTGTCACGTAAATGACAACAACACGCCAAGTGTGAACCATCTCCAGCAGTACCCCTAGCACCATCTGCACCAGCAGGTTGTTCACCAGGTGCACCCACCTGTGGAGGTACACAAATATGATCACAATAGGTAACATTACCTACAGTTTTGAATGAGATCAGCCTCAAACTAATGTACCATAGATGTAGGCGTACCGTGTAGATGTAACATGCGCACTATAGGTATAACACGTACCGTGGGTGCAGCATGTGCACCATGACTGTACCATATGTGCAAGGGATGTAGCATATGTACCGTGAGTGCATCATGTGTGTCGTTAGTGTAACGTGTACCTTAGGAGTAATTTATATACCATGGGGGTAGCCTGTGTGATGTAGCATACCTAACAATCACTGGAATAGCATTGTAACGTAGGAACAGTATGTATACTGTGGGTGTAATATATATACAGTGGGGGCATCGTAAGTGTAGCAAGTGTACTGTGGGTATACCTTTAGTGTAGGATGCGTACCGTGGGAATAACTTTAGTGTAGCACAATTACCGTGGATATACCCTTAGTGTAGCATGTATATTGTGGGGTAGACTTTTAGCATAGCACATGTACCGTGAGTATACCTTTAATGTACAATGTAGACCCTGGATATATCTTTAGTATAGCATGTATACCGTGGGTTTCGTGAAACATATTTACCGTAGGTATACCATTAGTGCAACATACGTACTGTGGGTATACTTTTAGTGCACCATGTGTAACGTGGATATATCACATACATTCGGTGAATCTTGTACGTTAGTCATAACATTATGCGACTCTTTGCTTCAACTTCAACATACCATTGCTGTACTGCATCTGATTGATCTTTGATGCAGCATCAGTGACGTACCGTACGCGTAGCAAACACGTACCCTGAATGTATGAGAGCGTATGAGATGTAGCGCCAGGCTTCGTACCGTCTTCGTGGATTGAACACCAGTGGAGAGTAGGTGGGGCAGGGTCCGTTACCCTCTATGGGCTCCTGCATGTCTACCACGTAGATAATGAAGGTAATGATCTGAGGGGCGGAGAGGTACACTCAACGACAGACAAGTCGAGGAAAAAAAAAAGAGAAAGAGAAAGACAGAGAGAGACAGAAACACAGAGAGTGAGATTTATATTAAGGTTTACCAAACAACATTTTACAAAATGTTATTCAATTATACAAACAATAAAATCAAATCATAAACAGTTAGTCTTATAATTGTAATGAATTATGAAGATTTAATACAAGATTTCCCTAAAAATTCAAGGCATGTATACATGTATATGCGTTTGTATATCCAGAGAGGAAAAGAAGGGAAGAGGGAGGTGGAAACATGAAAGGAAATTTAGAGTTAAGATAGAGGATATAGGAGAAAGGAGAGGGTAAATAGTCTATATGTGATGCAAATAGTTCAGCAAACCACGAGGAGTTTGAGGTATTTAGTCCCTGAGCCTGGAGCCGATGTGTTCTGTTCATCATTCTTGAGAAAAGTACAGCATATACTTGGAGAAGTGTTTCATATACTGCAGTCAGGTGAACTGAAGCAGGAGGCGGCGGAGTCACCACTGGACAAATCCACTAGTGTAAGTAGGTCATGCCTTAAGGTTAGGTAGTACAGAAGCCACTTCTCCCAGCATATACTGAACTTTTCTCAAGACAGATGAACTGAACACATCGACTCTAGGCTGAGAGACTGAATTATTTTATAATCCTCCTCATCTTCCACCATTCTTCTCTGTATTGGACTAAAGAAGCCTCTGGCTGGGTTTAGGTGGGAACGAGGTGCAGCAGCCAAGCATAGGCCAGTAGGCCTTTTGCAGCGTTCCTAAACTTCTGTGTTTGTGTATTCCTGCGAAGGGTAGTAATAAAAAAAAACAGATGAGAAATGAAAAAAAAAAAACATGGAAAAAATAGATAATTGTGCAGAGAAAAATATTCACCTCAGCTATGGTGATGAGCAACATGAAGAGAGGTGGGGGCCAGCATGAGTACTCTTCAATGTACCTTCTCGTCTCCAAAGTACGTTCACCTCTGGGAAGTACCCCAAGAACACCCCGGCGCAGTACCGCGCTTCCACGGTACCCAGACGTCTTGATGCTTACCTGTGGAAAGAGGACACTCAAGACCGCTTCACCGGCTGTGACGAAGTTAATTGGGTGGGTTGGCGAGTGAGAAGTGGGTTGATGGGTGGGGGGTGGGTTGATGGCTCCTTCCTGGAGACCTCCCCAAGGAGATCTACCCAGGGAGGTCTCCCCAGGGAGGTCTCCCCAGGGAGGTCTCCCCAGGAAGGTCTCCCCAGGAAGGTCTCCCCAGGAAGGTCTCCCCAGGAAGGTCTCCCCAGGGAGGTCTCCCCAGGGAGGTCTCCCCAGGGAGGTCTCCCCAGGGAGGTCTCCCCAGGGAGGTCTCCCCAGGGAGGTCATCCCATGGAGGTCTTCCCTATGAAGTCTTCCGTGAAAAGTGTCATAGGGAAGGTCTTCCCTGTGAGGATGTCATTATCAAGAATTCATCACATTTCGTGATGATGTAAATGAATTAGTGTGATTGATGGTTAGTGAATAATCTCAATCGGTCACTGAAACTAAAAAAAAACTCATCAAAGCAATTCTGTACTGGATAATATATATCAAACTAAACCTGCACTTTTTTCTCTAAGATTTATATCAAACTTACAAAACGCAGGAATTCCTTATACTCGATGTAGCCGTCTTGATTGGCGTCTGCATCTGTCAGGATACTTTGGCACTTCTCCAGCAGCTTGATGACTGCTTGGTTGGGGAGGTTGTCCGCCGCCTTTGTCGTCAGAAGCCACTCTCGCAGCCTCTGTGGACTAACTAGCTCACTTCTGTAGAAGCAGGAATGAGGGAGTCGCGAGCGATCGTAATCGGTAGGCACGATCCAGTGCCACTGAAAGTCCAATGGAGATGGGGTGATGTGCACGTAGTTGACCAGGTCTACCCACGTGTTGTAAACTGGCTGCAGTCACATAGAGAACAAGTGGATTACTGTTATATGCTCTTATGCGCTCGTATTTACAATTTGAAAGATGTATAGAGAGCAAACGGGAAGGATAATATTGCGGCAGGTTTACCAGTGATATTCCATACAGTGAACATTTGCTCTTATATCAGGTATTCCCAATCTCGTCTCTATCTTCCCACTCGTATACCATTTCCCATACTCACTTCTGTCTTCCCACTCTTATAACGTACGTATTCCCGTACCTCTGCCTTCCTACCTCTCAACACAGCCTATTCCTCCCTCTTCCAGGCGTGAAATCTTCGACTCCATTGCGTCTATAATATTTAACATATATTTAAAATGTACTTTCCATTTTATACCTCTATGCCCTCCGTCTCCATTTAACATCACAATTCGTCTTCCTTCAGTCGAAAGAGACAGAGACATACTAACTGAAAAACTGCAGAGATATGATTAGTCTTATTGTTATGCACATGGCCAATATTGTCTACTTTGTATATATGGTTAAAAAAAACGACAAATAAATAAGACACTTGTGCAACATTTGGATATATTTATTCTGGAAACTGTTCTCTAGTCAGACAAGAACGGTAGAGGAGGAGTTTGAGGTAATCATTCCCTTAGTCTGGAGTCGGTATGTTCAGTCCATCAGTCTTGATAAAAGTGCAGCATATGCGCGGAGAAGGGGCTTATATACTACAGACAGGTGAGTTGAAGCCAGTGGATTTGTCCAATCGTGACTCCGCCTCCTCTTGCTTCAACTCACCTGCTGTAAGCCACTTCTCCCAGTATATGCTGGATTTTTCTGAAGACTAATGGACTGAATGCATTGACTCCAGGCTCAGGGATTGACTACCTCAAACTCCTCCTCATCTTCCACCATACTTCTCTGTACTGGACTGAAGAAGCCACTGTCAGGCGAAACGTTTGCTCGACAAAGGTTCCAAAACGTTTCACAAGCGTCTCATTTTTCAACTTGCCTGTTTTCTAAACCCTTTAAATCACAAAGTGAATTCACAGCATATGTACACTGAGAGACACACTTCTGTGTATGTGTTCTTAAATATTTTAGCTGGTTAATTGGTCTTGAAGCCAGTCAACATGCGAGGGTCATTAAGGTTCATGTTATCTATTGGAATTAAAGTATCCTATCACTGTGTAAATGCTGGGATATACACCTCTCCCCTTCTACATGCATTGCTTCTCTCGGTACTTACACTTCATGGGACATGTAAACTCGTCACAAGATATACAAAAAGACGCCTAGAAGATACTCAAATAGCTTGGTGAAAGCTGTTTGTTCACTCTGAAGACTATGATTACCCAAGTAATCTATTAACATTCTTGTTTAACGTTATAATGTTTTATATTTTACAAAAGTACAGGAAAGAGCTGTTGTTGTCAATACTTCTTACCTCCTCCTCGGGTGACGGGCTAAAATCCTGGACGTCGAGGGCCACCCTCGTGAGCACTCCTCGCTCCCATGAGTTCTCTTGCAGACGTTTGTTGTACTGAGGAGGGGAGAGAAACGAGTTAGGTCTACTGGTACTGCTATAATAATAATAATAGTAATAATAATAATAATAATAATAATAAATAATATTAATATTAACAGCAATAATAATACCACACTAACGCCCAACCTTAAGGCTCTCGGTTTCATTTATATCGAGTCTCGAGACGATAGGGCTTATGAACTATCGATACCTATCTATGTCTTAAAACTAAGCGTACTTTCTCTCCTATTACCTATGTAAACACCAACATAAACCTATGGTTTAACGAGTTTTACTTCCGCAGCCTGGCCCTGGGCCAGGCATGTCTGGCTGCGGTTGCTGGGCCACCCGCTGGACGGGAAGAAATCTCTTCAGACATACGGTAATATACTACAATTACCTCTCACTTGGCTTTTAACTAACCCATTTGTTCTTGAAGTCTATAGGTAAACCCATTTTCTTTATCTCTATTTTAGTTATTTTTTCGTTTCCCTATTAAATCAAGCTGTTTAGGTTGGTAAACGAATTTAGAGTAATAAAAATAAAATCCTATTAACAAGCACTTACTAAAATCCTAATTCCTACCATTATTTTTAGTTTAAATAATCTATATTAAAAGTTTAATAATATAAATAACATTGTCTAATAATTATCATAGCCATAAAATAAAAGGCAATATAATACTGCGCATCTAAAAGTATTTAAAAAATAGGAAGCAATTAAAACAAATATTAAAAAGTCAGGTTAAAATTATTTGTTGATTTATACTCATATTTGTATTTGGCACATCATGACATATCAAACTACTGAGAGATGAATATCCCTCAGTATACATACTCTGAGAGTTGACTAGTCCGAATTTTAGGGATTAAAATATTCTTGACCGGTAGGGAACAGGTTCTGTAAATCTTAAAGTCAGATAAACGCAAAATAACGAAATTTCACGAAAAATCAACACGGATATAGAGAATGTATTGGCGCTCGAAAAGAAAACGGGAGCAATAGAGAAGACGGGTTTATTAGATATAAAACAATATGAAGGTCTTCTTTTATTTCCATGTTCGTAAATTATGGTAATAGTATTCGATGAGTGGGTAAGAATGATTAGGTGGGCTGGTAACTGGACGGGTGAGTTGGTAGATAGCTGAATAGGTAAATTGAGATAGGTGGGTGGATAAACGCGAGATGGGGGAGTCAACAGATGACTGAACGAATGCTTAGACTGGTTGGTGGGTGTCAAACTAAACGAATGTTAGTGGTAAAACATACCGATAAGTATATCACTATAACACAGAATACAGTTGAGGGTAATGTCCGAGTAGAAAGTCTTCTCAGTTAACAGCCATAAATTGCATGTTGTGGTTAACAGATTAACTAAATAGATATAAACAGGTAATGCAAACAGAGATGGATGGTTCACTAAGTTTAAGTATCAAGTACATAAGGGTCATTTATCAACCTAACGTAAACTAGTATTTGTAGAGAAATCAGCTTAAATCTGTAAAGTTTAAGTACTTCATGATTTAGGTCTTAGGAGGACAGTTTACAACTGTTTACCGTTATCTCCTAACAAAAGAGGTAACACCGGAAAACGTACGAAGTCTCTAAATTCAGCATACGTGACGTAGCCCTTCTGCTGAGTGTCTGCCTTCCTTAGCAAACTGAGGGCTTGTGGGATCGCCTGAGCATTGTTTGGGGTCCTGGTGATGCGCTCCTCGAAGCTTGCTAAGTTGATGCTGCCCCGACCTTCCTCCAGACGGTACCACACGTCCTTCCATTGCAGGTCATCCTGGCTTCGGGCGGCGGGTGTGGAGAATTTCTGGAATCAGAGACGTAGGCGTGAGTACGGAACGAAGACGTAGTTGTGGGCGTGTTTTGTAAGTGTAGCAGAGAAGAAATACAACCATACGTAGAAAGTATGGAAGCGAGAAGAGACCAATTAGAAGGAGACGAGAAACAAAAGCAACGTCAACAATATTATTATTAAAGTAGATACAATGGTTACCAATATTTCTTATATGGAAAAACTCGTATTTATGAAAGTCATATCGTGCAATGGGAGTGAGAAAGTTAACTGAGGAAGGTGAGAGGGATCAGAACAAGGCAGGAAAAGGAAAGGGAAGCAAAGCAAGAGCCGGAGAAGTGTGAGAGGGACAAGTGTGAGAGGAAAAAATGTGAGAGGGAAAAGTAACAGGGGGACAAGTGTGGGAGAAGTGTGAGGGGTGAAGTATGAGGGGGGAGAAGTGTGAGAGAGAAGTGTGAGGGGAAGAAGTTTGAGGAGGAAGAAGTTTGAGGAGGAAAAAGTGTGATGGAGAGAAGCGTGATGGGGAGAAGAGTCGTGGGGAGAAGAGTCATGGGGAGAAGAGTCATGGGGAGAAGAGTCATGGGGAGAAGAGTCATGGGGAGAAGAGTCATGGGGAGAAGAGTCATGGGGAGAAGAGTCATGGGGAGAAGAGTCATGGGGAGAGTGCAAACAGTACAGAATAGTTGGAGTAAAATCAGTTACTCTTCGTTATGTATAGATCTTCATTCGAGCAACTGTATATAAGAAATAGACTAAAAGTACCGTAGAAAACTGACTTGAATAATGAAACTCCAAAACCTCCCTTGGAACAACCCATCCTCACACCCCTGCCACATCAGCGTATATATCTGAGCTTACCTGGGTTGGCCAACACTATTTTTATTTGTAATAATGATATTAATAAACTTTACGTCTACAAGTACAACCTATACAGACCATAGCTGACATCAGTGACATACTATATAGAAAGGACATTTTTATGCAGAGCATTTCTGGCAACATAGGTTAATCTTGTTCCCTAGCATGCGATCCACACCAGTCGACTAACATCCAGGTACCTACTTACTGCTAGGTAAAGAGGGACAGCAGGTGTCATAAGGAAACACGCCCATTGTTTTTCACCCGTACCGGAGATCGAACCACGGATACTCAATATGTGAGCTGAGTGCGCTACCAACCGAGCTTCGAGAACGTATATTTTCTATTTGCAGGGAACGTTAAAAAATAATGCTTTGAAAGACATTGTATAACAACAGTAATAATAATAATAAATAATATTATTGAAAGCTCTTGTTTATGCAGAGCACTTCGGGAAAATTTGCTTAAATTTGTCCCCAGGATGCGGCCCACACCAGTCGACTAAGAAAAAGAATAGTGTAAAATGTGGGTAGTTTGAATGGGACAAATGGATGAATATAAATGCTGTGTACTAACCATTTGTTGGTCTGGACGTAAGGGAATCTCCTCCCAGGGATGGTTCATCCTCGCCAGCTATACTGCTCACTTGTGTGTAACCAAAGACTCTGAAGCACCACTCCGGCTTATCTTCATTGCTTACCAGAAATTTGCTGGCGTAAGCTAGTAAATATTTCAGCCTGTAAAAAAAATAAGGAAAATGATTATCAGTTACCGTAGAGCGTTTTTCTTGATAAGCAGAAGAGTTGTAAGATTTCCGGTACCCGGTGATGGTATTCTAAGCGAGCGCTCTCTACTAGTACCCTCTACAACACTTGGTACTTGAGAGGACATTAGCTTACTTAGTGATTCCTTTAAACGTTAATTTCTACATGACTTGAAAATGATTGTATACAAAATAAGATGCCTGTATTGAGCTGGAATAAACGAATTTAGCAACGATACATAGTCGGTTGTGACGCATGTATTAAGCTATTGATAATGTATATGACGGTACCTTACACATTATTATATTTTAAGGGTAATTTTATGTAAATTAGAAATGTATAACTAATATTAAATCATGTTCAGTGTTAAACCATACCACGAGCGGGGTTAGAACCCGCGATCAGAGTCACAAAACTCCAGACCGACGCGTTAGCCGCTGGTTCTATTCCCGCCCGTAGAATGGTTTGTTTGCAATCATGTCATTACGATTTCGTGAGTCATGTTTAGTGTTCTTTAACGTTTCTATTGAACTGCATTAGTTCAGCTTCACGCAGCTTCATGTTCCTTTATGTAAGCCAATATTCGCTATTAGTCTTTTCATTTACGTGGATACTATGAAAATTACGTCATTGTAAATTAGTAACATTAGTTTGTAATTGATACCCAGACATAGCAAAGGAATAAGTAATACAAATAAATAAGAGATAATTTAATAAATTTATCGCAAAAAATAATGAATTAAACCTGATTACAAAAACTTCCAGAATTATATTTAATTCCAGAATTATATTTAAGTTATAATTAGTATCCAGTTACGAGGCATGAAAAAAACAAATTGCTAGATTAAGCAAATCAAATTGTTAAGCTTTGGAATAAAGCTAAAGTATGTATGTGAATATTTTTTAATTACTCATTTATTAAATAATATAGGATGAAGTAACATAAAATAACCTTTACCTTATTTTTTAGGCATATTATACTGGTCAGTAAGTAAAATTCTGGATTGCGCTGAAGATTTTGCAATAATTTCTTGACTTTGCAAATTTCTGGGACAAATTTGAATTAGTTTCAGAGAAGAGAAGCTGCTGCGCTTTACAGATGAAGTAATTGGCTCGAACCATTAAAATTAATTCAAACTAGAGTTATTTGACCTGAAAGAGTTGACTACAGAGGCTTACAAAGTCAGTATACAGTACGTTTCACTTGGAGATTTACCGTCACTACAGAACGAGAACTTCGAAGAACGTGTAAAAGAAAAAGGTTTTCTGAATTGCTTAAAAAAATGAGATTATTTTACAACGAATTAATTTGTTAATTGATTTCCGATATTGAACAGAATCTTAGACATTCACACCAGACGGAAGTAGGAAGAGGAAAAAGCCAACCACGAAAGTGAGAAAAAATTCTACAAGGACGAGGTCTCGTAGAATTGGCTCATTACTCAAAGAAAGTTGGTACATTGATGACGAGAAAATAATAAACGAAATGTTGAAACACTGGTAAGAATCGATGTTCAGCAGACCACTGATAGGGGCTAGGCTAGAGGATGCCCATTTTATCTTTACTTCTAGCTGCCCAACAAATCTGACAAAAGCAATAATCTCCCCCCCCCCAAAAAAAAAAAACGAATAGAAAATAATTGCAAAATGCCTCTAGCGGGAGCAATGAATAATCTCTGAGAAGAAGAGTGTAGCTGTAGGTAAAATACCCGTCTTATAAAAAGGCAGACATTGTTTCCTTGCACAAAGAAAAAAGGCATCAGAGCGCTTGGAAAAAAAATACAGTTCAGTAACACTAACATCACAAATTGAACGGGTTAAGAGACGTCAATTCTGAAATTCACTGAAAATACCTGAACTCATCCTGAACCAATATGGATTTAGAGAGGGAAGATCATGGTTTTCAGAGCTGCTGAAACATTACAATAACATTACGGAAACATTGGAAGAAATTCGAAATACTGATGGAGTCTATTCGAATTTCGCTAAGGCATGTAACAAATGCACTCATGGAGTGATAGTAGATAAAATTAAATCAATCGTTATAATAAGGATGGTAAAGAGGTATTAAATTTTGATAAATTTTACTCAAAAAAATAAAGTAAAATGTAGGCTAGGCTATAAGAATATAAAAATACCCCACAGCTTCAAATTGTGAACTGTGGACGACACGAGTTAGTAAGCATGAAATTCATCCTAGTAGCAGACACGGTCAAGATGAAAAAAAAAAAAGTTTTTTTTCAGTGGACAGTAGAAAATTGTGTGGTGTTCAGTAGTGACGAATTCAAACTGCTCAGAAATGGTAAAAAAAAAAAAAAAAAAATATATCGGACGGGGCACAGTATACAAAACACAGGAGATCCCCTAAATAGAAAGAGAAAAACGTGAAGAACCTGAGTGATAATGGAAGCTGACATTTTATTTCGAGAACACAAGGCAAATGTTGCAAAAACTAGAATAATGAAATCATTCAAAACTATAAAAATATTGTAAATGATGACGCTACTCAAATTACTCATTCTCTCTCTCCTTGGCTATTGTCCTGTATTAACGGCTACATTAGAGGCAAGAGAGAGATGAGACATGGAACAGATCTTAAGATCATTTATTGCACACAAAACACGTAAAACATTTAAACTGATGTGGACTCCTAAATGAAGCGAAATACAAGATAAGTAAGTTGCTGGAGAATCTGGTTCCAAACCTGCCATAAAAATGAACAAGAGTAAAAAATATTGTAAAGTAAATCCAGTGAGAAAAAAGGGAGCTATAAGCTTCCAGTAGTCTAAGGAAGAGAGCCTATGGCTCCCTTTCTTAGACTATTCGGCATATGCAGTAGATATCAAAAATACAGCAGGGACAAGTGCAAAGGGCTTCAAACGAAAGCTGGATCACTACCTCGGCAGAGTGCCGAAACTATATGTGGCCACCAACAGCAACACCTTGATTGACTTAACAAGTACAAAACAAGCCTATCCCCAGGCCGAGTTGTGTGTTGTAGGAAGACTCTCGTATTCGGTCACATGATGTTTCAGACCATGATGCATTATTACAATTTCACAACAGAGGGAGGAAAGTAAAGAATAACCAGGAGACAAGCCAGGTCAACAGTAAGGAGAATGACATGACAAATCACGAAAAGGCAGTACCAGGAAACTGGTTATGTAGAAGAAAAGGTGAAAAGAATACTATTATGTTAGGTTTGTTATGTTCCGAAGATTGCAGAACCGGGACTAAGATTCGTGTTAGGAATATTGTGGATAAAGGCTGCCGAAGGATAGATAATATGGACAGAGGACAAACTTAAAAAGAATGGCTGTGATCTCTAATATGCAGAAAAATAGTGAAGAGGGAAGAATATTTGTTAGTTCTTTAGGTCTGTCAGAAAGGAGCAGCGAATTTCATCAAAGTATTCGAGAACTTTACAACCCTCTATTTTATTCTGGCTACTGCTACTCTTTGGGTTGTCTTTGCCGAGAGATTAAATATCCATCTTCCCCATTTTTTCAGTTATTCCGTTAGCACGAAATTTGACCTTGCCAACTGTTGTTGCAAAGCTCGTGTACCTTACATCTGCCCTTTGCTTGCCTTTCCATGTATCCGAGATGTCGCAATGATCCTAAGATACGAGAGGCACTGGTGATCCGTTCTTGGTCTTTGCTATCCATTGCTGTGCAGCTGTTGTGATATTCGCAGTCTTGCTTCTTAAAATCCTCTCAGAGAAAGGGTTTGAAGACGCTATTGGCTTGTACTTTTTTGTAATTACTTTATGGGAGATTATAAGAGTTGCGAGATGATTCCGGTGTTCTCTCTCCTCCAGGTTGTCCCGTAGATCGGTTGGTAGCACACACAGCTCACTCCCGGGTACCAGTGGAAACATTTGCGACCCATACTAGAGTATGGGTCGCATCCTGGAGACTTAACCTTGTCAGTCGAACGCTTTCCATCTGAACAAAAAAGTAATGGAAAAATAAATAACTAAACGGCTAGGAAAAATAAGAATGACTTGAGGATTTTACTTAAAATTTAAATATAATAAAAATGGCCTTTGGTTCTGGTGCTGTAGTTGGGCAGGAGTAGGTAAGGCCCTGGACAGATCTCTAATTTTAAAGATGATGAAGGTTATCCTGGGCGGATGGTAACAGTCCGATGTTTTGGAATCTCTTCTACCACTTGGTTAGAGCACCACAAGTAGGATAAATAAGGGCCAATAGTAGTCGACCAACGTTAATTAGTCCCATTAACAAGTATCTTGCTCCTTTATCTGGCGTCTACCCTGGATGACCACGCTAGGAACAGAGCTGGTAACAAGAAAAAATAAACTGGTTACCAATGGTTATGATAATATAACTATTTAAGAACGAAAAAGAGTGGTAAATGCCAAAATCATTACTGGTAACCAGCAAACAAAAGAAAGCAACGAACAGTAATACTCCTGGTAGATCACCTTATATGATCAGGAGAAGAGTGGAGGTGAAGTGACTCTTCAAACTTCAACCCACACCAGGTAGTAGGATTATTATTATTATAATCAAGGGGGAAGCGCTAAACCCGGAGGATTATACAGCGCCTGGGGGGGGGATGTGGAAGGCATTCAGGCTTAATTCGGGGAACTGGAGCACAGATCCAATTCCCTAAATCAAGAGCCCCTCACCAACATCAAGGAACCTTCCTTGAGGGGACCAGGTAGTAGGAGTAGAAATATAAACACATATGCAGTATAATGTGATCCTTTATTGACTACGTTTCGCCCACACAGTGGGCTTTTTCAAGTCACATTATACTGCATATGTGTTTATATTTCCATTGTGTCGGTATTTTATACCATTTATTTCCAGTAGGAGTAGAAATTGAAACAAATCAGACACCAGGAACTCGAGTTTCGCCCCAGCCCACTAGAGGAGGGGGGTGTGCGCGACGTAACTCGCTAAAGGTTCCTGGTTGCCTGAACCCTAACCCCACTTACAACCCACTTTTCCCTCACAAACCTTATTTGCCCGAAATGCTACACATAACAGAAGGCTTTCTATACAGTATGTCATGGATGCCAGTCATGGTCCGTGTAAGTTGTACCATGTACTTGTAGAAATAAAGATTATTGTTATAAAACATTTACGGCACGATATCGTGGTTTCTTACATTTCTCGGTAGAGGTAGACACGTGTAGCTCATTTTTCAGTGTCTTTTTTTCAAAATCAAGTGGAGATGTCGGCAGCTTTATGAGTGTCTTTCGTGAAAAACTCAGTTGAATCATCAATATTAGGATTGGTTATTGGCTCACTTAACACAGTAATTTTGTGGCTTTCGTATATCGCTCATTTATTTGCTATCGTCAATATTCTCCCATTTGTTGCCTGTTTTCCGGTTGTATCTAAGTAGATTGTATACAGTTATATTTCCCTCTCAACGTAGTCTTTCCCGCTGATCTCTGTAAAAGCTGCAACCAATGCTTATAACTTGGTGAGATCACTAACAAACGGTTATTGTTACACCATTTAAGACCTTGAATGGTGACGTGAAACTCGCTCCCGTAAAGACTTATCTAGAGTGCTCTCCGTTCTTAGCTTACTGAGATTGTGATAATGGCTTCCCTCGACTATAAGCAGCTATATCTTTAGCTTAAAGAAGAGTTAATGGCAGCTACAAGAGAGATTCAACGTCTGAAGGGTATGTTCAAGGATTATCCCCCGAACAACTTCATGGAAAACAGCTGTGTCAATGATCAGACCAACGACTGGAAGCTCTTTGGAACCGAAGAAACGAAGCTGAAGGAGACTGCTGACATGACCAGCAATTCGTTCTCAGTGTTGACAAATGAGTGTGTGTTGGCGACCCTAGACACCCCAGCGAAGACCATCTCAACAAAGACTGTCCCAACGAAAACCATCCCAATAAAGAGCCTCTCAGAGAAGGCCGTCGAGAACGTCACGACCAGTACAGTCAGTGGCGGTAAAAACATTGTTTTAGTTTGTGACACTCAAGTTAAATTTATGGATAGGGTCTTTTCTCTTAGAGATAGGAAAAGGAGGCAGTGCGCGCGTTTTCCTGGGGCCAGGATGGAGGATATTGTTAGCCGTCTTGACAACATTATGAAGGGTAATGGGAGCAATCTTATTACCTAAGTACACGAGGCAACCCTGTAGGTAGACGTAGGTGCGAGGACCTGATTAACAGGTATAGGTCGGCGACAGACAATTAGGAAGGAAGCCACCCTGTGGTATGTAGCGTTTTGATGAGAAGAGTTGGAAATGAATGGTTGTCTAGGATAATTGGTGCCAGTTCCTAGCCAGACAAATACTGTAAGGACATTGCAGTACCATTTATAGACAACCGAGACCTCTTTTGTGGCTGAAATGACATGTGTGCCATGGATGGGATTCACTTTTCTAGGTCTGGGGTGGGGATACTGGCCAGTGTTGTGGACTTAAAATTAAAAATAGTTGTATGAGTTTTGGGGGAAGGAAAAACACAAATACGATGCAGTAGAATTAGGCAGGATGAATTCTCAGTGTAGCAATTTTGTAAGTTTTAGGGAAACCAGTTATAGGCAGAATGAGGTAGAGTTATTGGTAAATATTGGAAAACGAGTGGTACTAGGTGATATGGGAAGTAATACACTGGAGGAGCCGGAATGAAAGGGAGGAAAAGAAACGAAAGGGTTTCTATATATATATATATATATATATATATATATATATATATATATATATATATATATATATATATATATATATATATATATTATACAAATAGTCATAGACTTAGAAACAAGATGGACGGGTTGAGATTAGTTGCAAGACCGGGTAACACTGACGTATTTGCCATAACTGAGAGGGGGTTTAACATGGCGAATCGTGACATGCCTGCTGAATGTCACATTCAGGGTTTTAAATTATTCCACATTGATAACAATAACGGGAAGGATGACAGGGTGGCACTATATATTAAAGAACATATAAATTGCCGAATAAAAACAGCCAGTTAACCAAAACACACAGTCTGTCTGGGTAGAATTTTCGGAAAGCCATGAAAAATTAATTTTAGAGGTGATTTACCGTCCCCTACACTTAGATAAGGACCAAAGGAGATTACTTTGGGAAGAAATTGTTAAGGTCACAAGGCACGATAACTTAGCAATTCTAAGTGGAATTCAGTGACTAAGCATCTGAGTCAAACGACTTCCTGGAGGAAGTTCAAGATTGTTTTTTGGAGCAGTCTGTGACACAACCAATGAGGGGAAATAACCTGTTCGATTTAGTTCTGGCTAAGAAGGATACCCTTATTAATAATCTAGAGATAACAGAGGAACTAGATGCAAGCGACCAAAAATCAGTTACGTTTAGTAGCGATTGGAAGTATGATAGTAGAGATAATTCAGTAACAATCCCAGACCTTTGCTTTGCAAATTACAAGGGGCTTCACCTATCATCTATGGACTGGAGTATCGAAGAATTTTGCAAATGTGTCTTATTCTTTATCTTGTCGGTAAGGTATTCCATTTAAGAACATAAGAACATAAGAAAGGAGGAACACTGCAGCAGGCCTGTTGGCCCATACTTGGCAGGTCCTTTACAATCCATCCATGAACAAACCTTCCTTACTTGTATTATAGAGCAGCTTAAACAATACATTATGAATGGGGTACGAGAGGCTCACGTAACAGAATTAACTCCTTGACTTAGGCCATTGTATTATGTTAAATATATTTCTGCCTACTGTGGCGTGGAAGGCAAAGCTCTTGATTCACATGCCGAGTGTCCGTGGTTCAATCCCCGGCAACGGTGCGAACATTGGGTGTGTTTCCGAATAAGTTTATCCAGTTACATTGTCATAGATAGCAGCATATGTGTAAAGAAGCTAGGATACCCCAAAAGAGTCAGACAGAGTGACTTATTGCCATTGGGGTCCTTTTTATTACCTGTTGTCCCGTTCACCCGGCAAGCAAGTAGGTACTTGGGTGTTAGTCTACTGGTGTGGGTCGCATCCTGGGGGACAAGATTGAAGATCCCAATGACGCGCTGGCTTTTTTGGGCTACCTTGGGTGGTTAATCCTCCGGGGGTTAAAAATCCGAAAAAAAAAAAATCCTATATTATCTCTGACTTTTTTGGGTTATCCTAAGTTCTCTAAACACATGCTGTTGTGTATGATAATTTATGTAACTGTATTTATGTATACCTGAATAAACTTACTGATATTTCATCTTAAATATAGTGACGTCCCCCCTTAAAGCATGAATATTGCCAGGTAGAGCAACTCTCGTCAACGAAAACTAAATTTCCGGGTAAACTTACCTATTTATATCTTTGTGGTTTTGTGAATATTAAAAAGAGTTTATTTTGTATATTTATACGATTACTGGATTTATATGGCTTCTTAAGAGTCTGTATTAAATGCTGAGCTTTCCTTCTCTTTAGGCACTGTATCAATACATGTTAAAAACTGTGTATATGTAACTATATTTATGTGTTCCTGTATATGGAAGAACTTACCGAGAGTAGTATTCCTCTCCAAGGATAGGAAAAGACTTCGGTTGTTCAACCCAAAGGGTTAGCCAACCAGGATAACCCAATAAAGTCAATGCGTCATTTAAGACTGTCTTATTTCCATTGTGGTCTTTTAATCTTGTCCCCCAGGAAGTGACCCATAATAATAATAATAATATCTTTATTTACTACAAGTACACGTACAAGGTATACGGATCATAGCTGGCATCAATGACATACTAATATATAGAAAGTCCCTTGTTATGCTCAGCATTTCGGGCAAATTAGGTCAGTGTCCCAGGCTGCGACCCGCACCAGTCGACTAACACCCAGGTACCCATCTTACTGATGGGGAACATAAGCAACAGGTGGAATGAAATACACTCAATGTTTCTACTCTGGTTGGGAATCGAACCCAGGCCCTCGCCGTGTGAAGCGAGAGCGTTATCCACCAGAAATATCTTCATTTCTACAAGCACATGTACAAAGTATACAGGCCTAAATGAAATCAATGACATACTACTACATAGAAAGTCGCTTGTTAGGCAGAGCACTTCGAGCAAATTAGGTTAATTTTGTTCCAGGATGCGACCCATACCAGTCCGCTAACACCCAGGTACCCATTTTACTGATGGAGAACATAGACAATCGGTGTAAGGAAACACGTCCAATGTTTCTACCCTCGACGGTAATCGAACCCGGACACTCGCCGTGTGAAGCGAGAGCTGTAGCACACCAGGCCGCGGGGCCACCTAAATAGTCGACAAACGTCCAAGTGGATGTCTGTCGACTATTTAGGCGGTGGAAATGTTGGGCATGTTTCATTACATTTGCTGCACCTGTTCACCTAGCAGTAAGTAGGTGCCTGGGTGTTAGTTGTCTGTAGAGGGTAGCATCCTGGGGGATAAAACTGGAGGACCAGAATGGAAATAAGACAGGGTTATACTGGGCGGCTAACCCTCTAGGTTGAAAATGAAAACAAATCTTATCTTACCTACTTACATCTAGGTGAACAGAGACAGCAGGTGTAGGGAAATGTGTCTAAGCTAAGGTTTCCACTCAAGCCGGGGATCGAACCAGGGACCCTCAGTATGCGAGATGAGTGCTCTATCAACCTAGCTACAGAAGTGGGAGATTTCTGGTAAAGGGCTTTGACCTAAGGAACTGGACCTGTGTTCCAATTCCTTGAATCGAGTCTGAATCCCTTCACTTCAACCAGGGGCTCTATGTCCGTGACGGGCTTAACTCTGCCCCATGAAAGTAATAATAAGGTTAGGTAGGCACAAGGACATTCGTGGTCGTGAAGCCTCAGAGATTAATTTCACCCTCATTCAGTTTGGTGTACCAGCTTTCACGAGCAATCTGTATATCAATGAAATCTCGTGAAGACTGTTCATGAAAGATGGTACACCAAACTGAATGAGACTGAAATTAGTCTCTGAGGCTCCACGACCACGAATGTCCTTACATCAGGATAACACGCTCAGTACTGCTGAGCGCCTGGTGTTTAAGGATGGTGGTCCAGTGGATAGCATTCTTCGTTCACTTTACACAGGGCTGGGCATGGGAATGCAGGATCGAGTCATGGCCAAGCTGCAGTTCTGTTAACTATTCAAAATTATTTCTGAAGCTTGCAATGCTGCAGGAAGGATAAGATCCCAGCAAACACATTCACAATGAGTGTTTCTGACGAGTTTGCTCGGATTTTATCCTTTTTCCTGCAACATTGCAATCTCCTGATGTGTTGATTGAAACAAGAAAGGCCTAGAACTATCTTTCAACTCCACCTGTGGTTTTTCTGCATCTTGCATAGCTTATTTATTATTTTTTGCAAATTATATATATATATATATATATATATATATATATATATATATATATATATATATATATATATATATATATATATATATATATATATATACCCCCTTCCAGGAGGGGGGTATTAGCCCCCTTCAGCCCTGAGGAGCCCAGCCCTCTCAGAAGGGGCAAACATCTTGTTTACTGCTACAGCAAGTAATTGACCCCAGATGCAATACAAGTATGCGACGTGGTCAAGCGACCCTCGCTCCTTGCAAGAGTCCAGTGTTGGAAAGTGTAGTTTAATAAGAGACAGTCCATCTCTTATCTTTGCAGGACAATTAAGGAAAATCCTGCTTCCACTTTATTACCATGGGAAAGATAGTGAACATTGTTGTCTATGCTTAAGACAGCAAGAATCAAGCATTCTGCTTTGCTTCATGGAGGAAGTTTGGCAAGGAAGCAAAAATTACTAGGTTAGCTTTTCCTTTATGTTCTAGGGGCATTGCAGTGGCGTAGAAGGCTGTGAGGTCAGATTACTTTTGACTCGACTGAGAGAGACATTAACGTGCAGGGATAACCAACAAAGAACAATGTTCCACGCGTTTTGCACAAAACAATCTCAATAAACACTTACAGAGAAGTGTGATCAGATTCTTTAGTGACATTATGGTGCGAACAATTATTAATGCACAGTGAAACAATGAATGTTGCGATCCAACAGAGTGTAGTGCGACATTCTTCAAAGAACACTATTCTTCAATCAAGACATCGGATATCCGGGCATAACTACGGGTCAGATACATATACCCAGGTAAGTGTGCCAACTCGTGATGTACTAATATTGACTGCATAGTTGAGTATAAAGTTGCGAGTTAGTCACTTATCATAAATCCCGGTGATAAGTGGACCTTTGAGTCCACACAAGTGTTGTCAACAATCAGTGTCTGATATATGCTCACAACATCCCCTAGGGATAATTTATAATCATACATAATGTACTCTATTTCAGCCCATTGCGAGGTGGTTATGACTTCTCAAGACCTCGCCTGCAGGGGCACCTGTGCAAGTGAAGAACTGTTTTACCAAGCTAAGTTCCCCCTATATTTAAACTTTAACCTTAGTTGGTAAACCATTTCTCAACTATAATATATATATATATATATATATTATATATATTTATATATATATATATATATATATATATATATATATATATATATATATATATATATATATATATATATATTATATATATATATTATATAATTAGATAGACTCACACTGCGCTGTTCTGAGAAGAACTTCCCCTCACTCCTTCAGTTGCAGTCTTGCAACATTGCATAGCTCCTGATGACGCACTGAGAAGTGTGAAAGTACTTGAGCTAAAAATTTCCACCCTCCGTGGCTTGTCTTGCATATTACATTACACATTATATATATATATATATATATATATATATATATATATATATATATATATATATAGATATTCTATATATATATATATATATATATATATATATATATATATATATATTATATAATCACACTGGCCGATTCCCACCAAGGCAGGGTGGCCCGAAAAAGAAAAACTTTCACCATCATTCACTCCATCACTGTCTTGCCCGAAAAAGAAAAACTTTCACCATCATTCACTCCATCACTGTCTTGCCAGAAGGGTGCTTTACACTACAGTTTTTAAACTGCAACATTAACACCCCTCCTTCAGAGTGCAGGCACTGTACTTCCCATCTCCAGGACTCAAGTCCGGCCTGCCGGTTTCCCTGAATCCCTTCATAAATGTTACTTTGCTCACACTCCAACAGCACGTCAAGAATTAAAAACCATTTGTCTCCATTCACTCCTATCAAACACGCTCAAGCATGCCTGCTGGAAGTCCAAGCCCCTCGCACACAAAACCTCCTTTACCCCCTCCCTCCAACCTTTCCTAGGCCGACCCCTACCCCGCCTTCCTTCCACTACAGACTGATACACTCTTGAAGTCACTCTGTTTAGCTCCATTCTCTCTACATGTCCGAACCACCTCAACAACCCTTCCCCAGCCCTCTGGACAACAGTTTTGGTAATCCTGCACCTCCTAACTTCCAAACTACGAATTCTCTGCATTATATTCACACCACACATTGCCCTCAGACATGACATCTCCACTGCCTCCAGCCTTCTCCTCGCTGCAACATTCATCACCCATGCTTCACACCCATATGAGAGCGTTGGTAAAACTATACTCTCATACATTCCCCTCTTTGCCTCCAAGGACAAAGTTCTTTGTCTCCACAGACTCCTAAGTGCACCACTCACCCTTTTCCCCTCATCAATTCTATGATTCACCTCATCATTCATAGACCCATCCGCTGACACGTCCACTCCCAAATATCTGAATACATTCACCTCCTCCATACTCTCTCCCTCCTATCTGATATCCAATCTTTCATCACCTAATCTTTTTATCCTCATAACCTTACTCTTTCCTGTATTCACTTTTAATTTTCTTTTGCACAACCTACCAAATTCATCCACCAATCTCCGCAACTTCTCTTCAGAATCTTCCAAGAGCACAGTGTCATCAGCAAAGAGCAACTGTGACAACTCCCACTTTATGTGTGATTCTTTTTCTTTTAACTCCATGCCTCTTGCAAAGACCCTCGCATTTACTTCTCTTACAACCCCATCTATAAATATATTAAACAACCACGGTGACATCACACATCCTTGTCTAAGGCCTACTTTTACTGGGAAATAATTTCCCTCTTTCCTATGTACTCTAACTTGAGCCTCACTATCCTCGTAAAAACTCTTCACTGCTTTCAGTAACCTACCTCCTACACCATACACCTGCAACATCTGCCACATTGCCCCCCTATCCACCCTGTCATACGCCTTTTCCAAATCCATAAATGCCACAAAGACCTCTTTAGCCTTATCTAAATACTGTTCACTTATATGTTTCACTGTAAACACCTGGTCCACACACCCCCTACCTTTCCTAAAGCCTCCTTGTTCATCTGCTATCCTATTCTCCGTCTTACTCTTAATTCTTTCAATAATAACTACCATACACTTTACCAGGTATACTCAACAGACGTATCCCCCTATAATTTTTGCACTCTCTTTTGTCCCCTTTGCCTTTATACAAAGGAACTATGCATGCTCTCTGCCAATCCCTAGGTACCTTACCCTCTTCCATACGTTTTTAAATAATTGCACCAACCACTCCAAAACTATATCCCCACCTGCTTTTAACATGTCTATCTTTATCCCATCAATCACGGCTGCGTTACCCCCTTTCATTTTACCTACTGCCTCACGAACTTCCCCCACACTCACAACTGGCTCTTCCTCACTCCTACAAGATGTTATTCCTCCTTGCCCTATACACGAAATCACAGCTTCCCTATCTTCATCAACATTTAACAATTCCTCAAAATATTCCCTCCATCTTCCCAATACCTCTAACTCTCCATTTAATAACTCTCCTCTCCTATTTTTAACTGACAAAATCCATTTGTTCTCTAGGGTTCCTTAACTTGTTAATCTCACTCCAAAACTTTTTCTTATTTTCAACAAAATTTGTTGATAACATCTCACCCACTCTCTCATTTGCTCTCTTTTTACATTGCTTCACCACTCTCTTAACCTCTCTCTTTTTCTCCACATACTCTTCCCTCCTTGCATCACTTCTACTTCATAAAAACTTCTCGTATGCTAACTTTTTCTCCCTTACTGCTCTCTTTACATCATCATTCCACGAATTGCTCCTCTTCCCTCCCGCACCCACTTTCCTGTAACCACAAACTTCTGCTGAACACTCCAACACTACATTTTTAAACCTACCCCATACCTCTTCGACCCCATTTCCTATGCTCTCATTAGCCCATCTATCCTCCAATAGCTGTTTATATCTTACCCTAACTGCCTCCTCTTTTAGTTTATAAACCTTCACCTCCCTTTTCCTTGATGCTTCTATTCTCCTTGTATCCCAACTACCTATTACTCTCAGTGTAGCTACATCTAGAAAGTGATCTGATATATCTGTGGCCCCTCTATAAACATGTACATCCTGAAGTCTACTCAACAGTTTTTTATCTACCAGTACATAATCCAACAAACTACTGTCATTTCGCCCTACATCATATCTTGTATACTTATTTATCCTCTTTCTTAAAATATGTATTACCAATAACTAAACCCCTTTCTATACAAAGTTCAATCAAAGGGCTCCCATTATCATTTACACCTGGCACCCCAAACTTACCTACCACACCCTCTCTAAAAGTTTCTCCTACTTTAGCATTCAGGTCCCCTACCACAATTACTCTCTCACTTGGTTCAAAGGCTCCTATACATTCACTTAACATCTCCCAAAATCTCTCTCTCCCCTCTACATTCCTCTCTTCTCCAGGTGCATACACGCTTATTATGACCCACTTTTCGCATCCAACCTTTACTTTAATCCACATAATTCTTGAATTTACACATTCATATTCTCTTTTCTCCTTCCATAACTGATCCTTCAACATTACTGCTACCCCTTCCTTTGCTCTAACTCTCTCAGATACTCCAGATTTAATCCCATTTATTTCCACCACCGAAACTCCCCTACCCCCTTCAGCTTTGTTTCGCTTAGGGCCAGGACATCCAACTTCTTTTCATTCATAACATCAGCAATCATCAGTTGTCATCCACACTACATCCACGCACATTCAAGCATCCCAGTTTTATAAAGTTTTTTTTCTTCTCTTTTTTAGTAAATGTCTACAGGAGAAGGGGTTACTAGCCCATTGCTCCCGGCATTTTAGTCGCCTCATACGACACGCATGGCTTACGGAGGAAAGGTTCTTTTCCACTTCCCCATGGACAATAGAAGAAATAAAGAAGAACAAGAGCTATTTAGAAAAAGGAGAAAAACCTAGATGTATGTATATATATATATATGTATATGCATGTGCGTGTCTGTGAAGTGTGACTAAAGTGTAAGTAGGAGTAGCAAGATATCCCTGTTATCTAGCGTGTTTATGAGACAGAAAAAGAAAAAGAAACCAGCAATCCTACCATCATGCAAAACAGTTGCAGGTTTCTGTTTCACAGTCATCTGGCAGGACGGTAGTACTTCCCTGGGTGGTTGCTGTCTACCAACCTATATATATATATATATATATATATATATATATATATATATATATATATATATATATATATATATATATATATGCAATAAGATCACAGTAAACAGTTCCTTGATAATGTGAGTAGTCACGAAAGCGCTTGGAATCTCTCTATTCTTTCAGAGTGGTTGTTTTGCATGCATATATATATATATATATATATATATATATATATATATATTATATATATTATAAAGTGTGTGTGTGTTTAAATATAAACAGACAGGATTCGAAGCCGAAGTATAACTCTAACATGTGTTAATCCTCCAGTGGACCACGAAGGTTACAACAAGAGTCTCATATCACTAGTAATGTTAGCAGGCGTCCCTAACTGTGATGTCAACTTCTAGATTGTATCTAAAGAATCTCTGTGACCAAATATTCCTAGTTTCCGTGTAACCCATTATTGTAAACAATTGTATATTTCACTGATGAGAGAATCTTTATATGGCATATTTATGAGATTTATTGTGTTCTTCTTACACTCCCTTTTATACTACTTTGTTATAAACGAAAGATCTTCGCTTGCAGCAAACCCATTGGAATCTTTCTTACATACATCGAGCAAACTAACCAACTATATTTACACTCTTCTCACCTGATTTCTGTCTTAATCCCTTCCATTCCTACATTCGGCTCAAACATTGTAATCATCCTCAGTTAGTCGTTTCTCTGAGCTTGAAATTTATTCTCCTTTCACCATCTACATTCCTCTACTTCCCAGACTGCTCTCTCTATTTTTTCATCACCAGGCTCTGGTGGCCTGGTGGTTAACGCTCTCGCTTCACACGGTGAGGGCCTGGGTTCGATTCCCAGCCAGAGTAGAAACATTGGACGTGTTTCTTTCCACCTGTTGTCTATGTTCCCCATCAGTAAAATGGGTACCTGGGTGTTAGTCGACTGGTGTGGGTCGCATCCTGGGACACTGACCTAAGGAGGCCTGGTCACAGACCGGGCCGCGGGGGCGTTGACCCCCGGAACTATCTCCAGATAAACCATTAATACACTGCATCGTACAACATGCGAATAAATTAGTTATGAAATTCGTCGGCAGTATTAACATCTTTAAATTTACCTCAATTTATTTACACTGGCGAGAAAGTCACTTCCTCAAACGTGTCGTGAATGAAATTATCGACTGTTGGCTTTGTTGTTCTAGCGGATTGTGATAAAGTTTACTGATAACCTTCTGATAGCGAGCAAGTCACTTATCGTCCAGGATACCTTGTTTTGCCACACCCGTAAGGACGCTCGTCATGTTGGCAGCGTCAGTCAGATGTTTGTACTTCCCAGAAAGTTAAAAGATATATACTATCGTACATCTGGATTCAGTCCCGCCCACAAGCAATTATACTGATCAAAACTTTTTGTCGTCATACTCAGTAATGATAAAAAATAATCAGGATACTGTAGACAAAACCAACTCATTAGATAAGTACTCTCAAATTTAAACTTGACAACACACAAAATGTGTAAATACGTGGGTTCAAAACGGCAGAACCCACAGCGTATTTATACATGTATTAGCATTAAACGAAGACTGTAAATATATATTGTTTTCTGCACACACGTAATCTTCCCCAAATGTAGAGTTAAATGACTCATAGTGGTTTAGCGCTTATCGTAATAATGAGAATATCATCTTGATAACTTTTCTTAACTACGTGACTGATAGGTAAAAATAACTAATTAATGAATATGTGTCTATGTACTCACCTATTTGTTGTTGCAGGGGTCGAGTCATAGCTCCTGGCCCCGCCTTTTCACTGATTGCTACTAGGTCCTCTCCTTGCTCTATGAGCTTTATCAAACCACGTCTTATAACTATGTGTGTGCGCGCGTGCGTGTGTGTGTACACCAGCACCTGTGTGTCAGTTTTTCTTTGCACACTTGTGTATGTCCCAGTAACTGGTGTGGTTCAGGCGTTTACATCCCCATGGAGGTCCTGGTATGACTGTTACAACACTTACCAAAGACGTACTCGTCCCTCAGCTCTGCATTAAACACGCCATCACATACGCTTGCACGTCGGAATGTACACTCCGGAAAGACTAGCAATTCACACGCTGCTCTAAGAGGGCGCGTCACTAAGAGAGAGGACAGCATGCACTCTCACGCATGTGTCAACGTCCAGGCGCCCAGAGAGAGACTGAGGTCCCCCACCGAGTTGTCACTATGCGGTTAGAGTCACCGAGGTTAAGCTAAGAGACTCGCTGCTATCAGTAGTAGTACGTGTTTGTGATGTGTTTTCCTGGTCCCTTTTATTTCTCATTCATACCTTGTTCCTGCATATCTATATAAAGCAACAGTTATTGTGTCCCCCACTTCGTCAGCTACGTAGGTACGAGCATCGGCCCCTCCATGAACTGGTCATTTTCGGGTGCTGAAGCGTGAGTGTACTACTTACCAGGTGTGAGTGCTTTGTTTAGTGATTAGTGTAGAGTAAGCGGTTTGTTCAGTAATTGGTGCTGAGGTGTGAGCACAGTGTGCAGTAATTAGTGCAGAAGTGTAAGTATTATTCAGTGATCAGTGCTGAGGTGCGAGTGAGCCATTCACTAATAGGTGTAAAGGATAATAATCAGTGGCGGATGCAGAGTTGTGTATTATTCATTGAACAATATTTAATTTCAAACAAATGGTATCCCGCTGCGTGTTTCTCTGATAATGGAAGCAATAATATGTGATACAGTCAGTGAGGTTACAGTACTTCTTGTGTCAAGAACACACCTAAATGCAATTTGTGCTGGTAAATTTGCTGATGTTGCTGGTATATTTTGAGAGGTAGGATGTTTTTGGTGTAGCATTTTCGTATAATTACGAAGAAATGTCAGAGTAATTACTAGTATAGAATTTTGCTGGTAAAATTACGGACGCGGCATGATATTGGTATAATTAATATATTCAGCAAATTTAGTATAATTTCAGGTATGGAATTGTGAAGGCTTACTCAGCTCTGTAACAACTTCAGACAGTATTACCAAAGCTGGCTCCTCCTCAGGAAAATTAATGAATAGAAAAAGAACAAAAACTGACAAACAATTTATTTAGAAAATATAAAACACTTCAATATGAAATATTGATCCAACATTAAAGAAAATGAAAAACGAAAATTATAAATATCTGAATTCAACGCTAATATTTATAAAACTTGGGTGTCTGGTGTTGGTGACACTGCGTGTTGTTGAAATCGTAGCCGCTGCTGATGGGAGGGGGGGGGGTCGCAGGTGTTTGTTACAACCCACTGGCTAGTTATTCACAGTATAGCCGTGATTAATTCGTCCCGATGACAGGAAAGCAGGCTTTTTTTCCCCCACTTCAATGATGAGGGGTTATATCCTGCTACTTGCATACACAAACAGGTAAGTGGATCAGAATTTGGGACATCTCCGAACGTTAGTCCGTCTCCTTCAATTTTACTCTTTGATTGGCAGGTGACCCATTCTGTCATTCAAGCTGGAAAGAAAGACAGGTTACCCACTGCTTAAGAAATCACTCTCCATGATAAGTACAATACCTAAAAGACGTGGCGATTATTACAACAGTCAACTTAGAGCAAGGCTGAAAAGACTAAGTTTCTTATTGGTCAAAAGTGAAGCTTTCAACCAATAAATCCACTAGAATACAAGGCAGGCATGTACTTACAGTAGTGCTGGGAGCTGTGAGTCTAGTGATTACTGTTTGGACCGGAGCATCACAAGTCACCTTTCGGGGGGGGGGGGAAGGAGAGGAAGGGATAGCAGGAGCTAGACTGACCCTACCTTAACAAGCAGCCAGCAATCAAACTATCACTTTTGGGGTGGGGGGGGGTGGAAAAAAAAAAAAAAAAAAAAGTGGGAACAGCGGGAGCTAGACTTACCTTACCTTAACACGTAGCCGGCAAGCAAACTATCACTTTCGCAGAGGGGGAAAAAGGGGGAGGGGATAGTGGGAGCTGGACTTGCCCTACCTTAACTAGTAGCCGGCAATGAAACTATTGTTACTATATCGCTACTCCTATCTATTGAACTTTTCCCTCACACTCCCCCATACCAAGACTTATAGTCAAGGAGTATAAGAAGAATAGGCAAGGAAAAAGTTCTAGCATGTGGAAGTCGCGTAAGGCAACAAATCTACTGACTGTCACGACTTAACCAGTCAGAAATAATTGGATGAACCATTGGAACTTAAAAGCTTGGAGTGCCAATGTCCACGTCAAGAGGCGACTGTTGGTTCCCTTAAAAGTTTCTAGGTATATCAAAGGTTTGTGATCCATCTGTCAAATGAATTCTTTTCCCAGCAAATAAAATTTAAGCTTGGAGATACCCCACACAAGAGCTAAACATTCCTTTTCTATGGTGGCGTATCTCGTTTCTGCGGTAAGGAGTTTCCGGCTTAGGAAGCATACAGGGAAGGGAGTACCATCATGGTATTGTAGTAACACCGCACCTAAGCCAGTATTGGAGGCATCAGTTCTTAAACAAAATGTTTTATTAATATCTGGAATCTTAAGTATAGGGTCTTTCGAAAAGATACTTTTAATCTCATTAAACTTTTCCCGAGCTACGTTGGAAAGTTCAAGAGGTTCCTTCACAGACTTTTTAAGGAAGTCGGATAAGATGCCTGTAATATCAGTAAGGTTCGGGATAAACCGTGCATAAAAATTTACAGAACCAAGAAAGCTACGCATGAGCTTCTTGGTTTTGGGGAATTTAAATTCTAATTAAGCTTTGATCTTACTGGGGAGAGGCTGCAGAGAGTTATTAGAAAATATCAGTCCAAGATATCTAATCTTGTTATACCCAAGGAAGCATTTCTTCGGCTTGGCAGTGAGGCCATGTGAGCATAACCTACGCAAAACTGATGTTAATGTTTGGATATGTTCGCCCCACGTGGATGTCATTACGTAAATGTTATCAAAATAAACTGAAACATTTGGCATATTACCCAAGACCTTTCTCATCAGTCTCTCATAGGTAGCACAGGCAGTTACCAAACCGAAGGGCATAGTTCTATATTGCATCAGTCCTTGGTGTGTAGGAAAAGCGGTGTACTGCTTAGAAGAAGGATCTAACATTACTTGATATGCCTGCGCAATATCAATCTCTGAAAAGAAGGAAGTCATAAAATTTGTGTAGATCGCTATCTATTAAGGGCATAGGCTCAGCATCCCACCGAGTTATAGCATTAAGGCCTCTGAAGTCAATTGCAAGTCTATATGAATTATCCTCCTCCTTAACCATGACTACTGGTGAACAATATGAAGATACTGAAGGTTCGATGATCTTTAGTTTTAATAATTTGTCTACTTCTCGGTCAAATGCATCCCTAAGGTGAACTGGAACTGGGTATAATTTCCGTTTGATCGGATTGTCCGTCAGTAAGTCAATCTTATGGACTACCGTGGAGGTAACACCTGGAATATCAGTAAAGACGTTTGAAAAGTTACTCACACATTGTAGTTCATGTCTCATATGGTCATCCGAAGATTCATTAATATTAATGTTGGTTGCGCCCGAGTGGTCAAGAGTCCCCAAGTCATGTAGTTCTTCATCATAGTCTAATTTAGAGGTGTCAATTACGCACACCTTACATTCTTCAGTTGTTTTATCAAGTTCGTGTGGAAAAACTAAGTCAAAGTTATTAAGGCAGTTAACCGAATGTCTTCGGTAATATTTCTTAAGGATGTTGACATGATAAAGCTTAGGTTTCCCCTTGACTTCTATGAGGTAGTCAACTTTCCCACAAATTTTTAATACTTTATATGGACCTTTCCATGCTACTAATAATTTATTTGACTTGATAGGCAAAAGTACCAGAACTTCATCTCCTACTTTAAAACTTCTCCTCTGACTTTTGGAATCAAAATAGGTTTTGTACTGGTTCATTGACAAGCTTAAGTTTTTCGAAACTATGTCAGAGGTCTCCAAGTTTGGATCTAAGGTCAAGGAGAAACTGATAAAACTGAACCTCAGCCTTTATGTCCTCATTAGTTCATAAGTCATGAAGGATGGACAATGGGCCTCTGGCCTGTCTTCCATAGAGAAGTTCAAAAGGTGAAAACCCCAAAGAGTCACTGGGAACTTCCCTCATGGCAAACAAAGCGCAGGGTAGGTAACGATGCCACTCCTTAGGTTTAAGGGAGCAAAGTTTCCTTAAAATGGACTTGAGAATCAAATGCTGGCGCTCAATCCTCCCATTACAGCTGGGATGATAGGGTGTGGTGAAGAGAGACTTCACTCCCAGAAGTTGGTATAGATGTTGCATTAAGTCAGATGTGAATTGTGTCCCACGGTCAGACAAAATTTCTCTAGGGATGCCCACTCTGGAGAAGATTGACAAAAGGGCTTCAGCCACCTCTGTAGTAGTTATAGTCTTTAAGGGTACAGCTTCAGGGAAACTCGAAGCATAATCAACTAATGTTAATATATATCCATGTCCCCCAGATGAAAGTGGAGATAAAGGACCAACGATGTCAATGGCTACTCTTTCAAAGGGTACCATAAAGACTGGTATTTTGACCATAGGTACTCGCCTGGTACCTCGGGAGGATGACAGTTGGCAAACTTTACACGATCTACAATAGGTAGTGACATCTGAGGACATTTTTGGCCAAAAATAGGTTTCCCTAATTTTATTTAAGGTTTTACGATGCGAGAAATGTCCGGCCACTGGCAGGTCATGAGCCATTTTAAGAACAGTCTCTTTGCATTGACTTGGAACAACTAAGATGGAATAGTCTATCATCTGAATTTAATTTGAATACTGACTTGTACAAGATACCCTTTGTATATTCAAATTTATATGAAAAGTTTTTCCTTTGGATAACTTTATTTTGTTTAGCGGCATTATGGCAATTCTGAAGAGAAGGGCAATTACGTTGCAAATTGACAAAGGAGTCCTTCGATATATCTATTATTATTATAATCAAAAAGAAGCGCTAAGCCACAAGTCGATATATCTAAAGGCTTAAAGTCAGGGAAAATCAAAGGATGGACAGTAGAAGAAGCCTGGGCTTTGGTCTGAGCCCTAGTCAAGACATTTATGGTATCGGAGGTGATATCTTCACTTTCATCTAACAAGTGAACCGGTGATCCTACTACCTCGCTTTCGAGAGTAGCATCACTGGTTTTTAATCCCACATGAATCTCACGAGACATTATCTCATCTGAACTTTCGAGGGGCTTCTCTGACTCTACAGGAAGAGGATCTGAAACACTTATGTCCATCTTTGGTGATGAAAGGTCAACCTCAGAAGGAAGAATGGCACCTTTTACATTACCTATTAGTACGGAGCAAGAAGTGATGGGAGCTAGTACGGCTGCAGACCAACCTGTGAACCATTTAGACCTAATGTAACAACGGATGGTAGGAAAAGTCTCTACGGCCCAAGTAGTCTGAAAGTATAGCAGAGGAATGAGTTTCTTTAAGATTAGGGAACAGCTTATCAGAAATGACTATACATGTGCATCCAGTGTCTCGTAAAATGGTAGATACATTAAGTCCATTAACTGTTTCTGAACAGAAGGGTGCTTGGTCATTACAGTCTTTAAAACATCTTCCAACTTTTTGGACCTTCTTAGAAGGACAATCTGGACGTTTATGTCCCTTAACACCACACAAATGACAAACAGGAATAAAAGAAGTCATTTTACTTTCCACTAGAGGCTTTGATTTCTTCAGGTCTGATAAACCCTTGCCTTTAGGGTTCGATCCCTTTAGGTCTTTATAGGAATTGTGAGCCTCAGCATACAGGTCAGCAGCCTCAGCAACTTCCTCAGCTTTAATCAGGTTACGTTCTCTGATGAATGTTCTTATCTGATTGGGAAGAGCTGTCAGGAACTGGTCAGCAACCATGAAGTCTCTAAGAGATTCATAACTGTGATCAATTCCTGAACTCTATCCAAAAGTCGAACAAACGAAAGAGTGTTACCTGTAACTGCTGAAAGTTCTGGCCAGGCTGTAAGGTGGCATACCTGAAATCTTTCCTGTAAGAATTAGTGGTTTTTTGATATGCTTTAATGCTTTAAGGATTGCCTTCTTCAGTAGGCTATAATTACATATATCCTGCGACAAAGTTGCATAGATATTCAAGGCTGTACCAGAAAATAACATTCCTAACCTAGTAGCCCAGGTGTCAGCAGGCCATTCACAGAGGGTAGCGGTATTTTCAAACGTGATAATGTATGAAGTAATGTCTTCACCCTCTGTGAAGGGAGGTAAATTAGGTGTTGGAATATGTGCACTAGCTGCATGATGTTCAATTACTCCTTCCTCTAATTGTGTAAAAGTTAACTTTTTATTCTCTAATTCAAGGCGAGATTTTTCGAGCTCGCGATCCTTTTCTCTCTATTAACTCGTGTTCTCTATCCTTTGCTCTTTCCTCAAGTTCTCTTAATTTAACTTGTTCCTCACATAGCTTGTTCCTCATGTTCTCTTGCTCTTTCCTCACGATCAAGTCTATCACGCTCTTTTTGGTCTTCACGCTCTTTCTAAATGTCTTTCTCGGATTTCTCTCTCAATTCTCTCTTTCTCCTGTCTTTAAAGGTTCTCTCTCCTTTTTCTCTTCTCTTTCGAGTCTCTCTCTCCTTATTTTCTCTTCTCTTTCCCTTTCTAGCTGTCTTTCTTCTCTCTCAATTCTCTCTCTTTCAAGTCTTTCCTGGATCTTAGCACTAATGAAAGATACTAAATTTTTCCGTTATTCCTAACTTACTTCCAGCGTTCATCCAAAACTGGTATTCCTCCATGCTTGCAAGAATAACTTAAACTATCACGGGAAATGAAACGGGTATTAAAGAAAATGGAGGGTTCAATTCCTGCTCCGCTCAAACTGCAAATAAACCGAGGGCTCGATCCCTACTTCAATTAAACAATATGTATTAATTAAAACTAAGGGTTCTATGCCGGCTCCGAGCAAACAGTAAGTAGAATGGGGTCCCTTGACCATCCAATCTTCTCGCCAACAAATCAAGAGTGTCCTATGACAGTTCCCTTGATATAATAAAGAGCTCAATGAAACATTGTCACTGGAAAATCTCGGGTCCCTAGAGTCCGATCCTCCAAAGTGTTTCAAGCTCACACAAAATTAGGTGGCAGAATTAATTATATCCTGACTTCCCTTACAATAAATTGAGACTATAACAATCACCAAGTCCTTTAAATACCTGTACTGTAGTCCTACCATAGAGAATGATTACTCATGGCTGGTGGTAACCGTCTGTGGTATGCGGCGTTGATTCAGTAGAGGTGATCCTGGCAAGGTCGCCACTTGTGAAGGCTTACTCAGCTCTGTAACAACTTCAGGCAGTATTACCAAAGCTGGCTCCTCCTCAGGAAAATTAATGAATAGAAAAAGAACAAAAACTGACAAACAATTTATTATTTAGAAAATATAAAATGTAAAACACTTAAATATGAAATATTGATCCTACATTAAAGAAAATGAAAAATGTAAATGATACCTGAATTCAACGCTAATATTTCTAAAACTTGGGTGTCTGGTGTTGGTGACACTGCGTGTTGTTGAAATCGTAGCCGCTGCTGATGATGGGGGGGGGGGGAGGGTCGCAGGTGTTTGTTACAACCCACTGGCTAGTTCTTCACAATATAGCCGTGATTAATTCGTCCCGATGACAGGAAAGCAGGGTTTTTTTCCACTGCAGTGATGAGGGGTTATATCCTGCTACTTGCATACACAAACAGGTAAGTAGGTTAAAATTTGGGACATCTCCGAACGTTAGTTCGTCTCCTTCAATTTTACTCGTTGATTGGCAGGTGACCCATTCTGTCATTCAAGCTGGAAAGAAAGACAGGTTACCCACTGCTTAAGAAATCACTCTCCATGATAAGTACAATAACTAAAAGACGTGGTGATTATTACAACAGTCAACTTAGAGCAAGGATGAAAAGACTAAGTTTCTTATTGGTCAAAAGTGAAGCTTTCAACCAATAAATCCACTAGAATACAAGGCAGGCATTTACTTACAGTAGTGCTGGGAGCTGTGAGTCTAGTGATTACTGTTTGGACCGGAGCCCCACACGTCACCTTTCGGGGGAGGGGGGGGAAGGAGGGGAAGGGATAGCGGGAGCTAGACTGACCCTACCTTAACAAGTAGCCGGCAAGCAAACTATCACTTTCGGGGAGGGGGAAAAAGGGGGAGGGGATAGCGGGAGCTGGACTTACCCTACCTTAACTAGTAGCCGGCAATGAAACTATTGTTACTATATCGCTACTCCTATCTATTGAACTTTTCCCTCACAGGAATGCTGCTGGTAAAATTACGGACATACGCTAGAATAGCTGAAAACATACACTAATATGCTGTTGATATAATTACAAGCATAGCACGTTGAGTATACCTGGAGGTGTATCAGGAAGTATACCTGGAGGGCGTTTCTGGGATCAAAGCCCTCGCGGGCCGGTCCATGAACAGGCCTCGCTGTGGGTCAGCGCCTGGTCAAACAGGCTGTTACTGCTGGCCTCACAATTACAGACATAGCAAGATGCTGATATAATTGACCAAAAAACTGCTAGTATAATATCTCGCATAACAATAGAATGCTGCTAGTATAATTGCTGGCATAATAGTAGAATGCTGCTAGTATAATTACTCGCATAACCGTAGAATGCTACTGGTATAATTACTGACATACCAGTAGAATGCTGCTAGTATAATTACTGGCAAAACATTAGAATGCTGCAACAACAGTTTCGGGCATAACAGTTGAATGCTGCTAGTATAATTACTGGCATAACAGCAGAATGCTAGTATAACTACTGGCATAACCGTAGAATGCAGAAGGTATAATTACTAGCTTAACAGTAGAATGCAGCTAGTATAATTAAAGGCATAACAGTAGAATATTGCTAGTATAATTACTACTATATCAGATGAATGGAGCTAGCATAATTACTTGTATAACAGAATTCTTCTAATATAATTACTAGCAAAACGGTAGAATGCTGCTGGCATTATATCTGGCATAACAGTATAATGCTGCTAGTATAATTACTGGCATAACAGTAGAATGCTAGTATAATTACTGGCATACCAGTAGAATGCTAGTATAATTACTGGCATACCAGTAGAATGCTAGTATAATTACTAGCATACCAGTAGAATGCTGCTGGTATAATTACTAGCATACCAGTAGAATGCTGCTGGTATAATTACTAGCATACCAGTAGAATGCTAGTATAATTACTAGCATACCAGTAGAATGCTAGTATAATTACTGGCATACCAGTAGAATGCTAGTATAATTACTAGCATACCAGTAGAATGCTGCTGGTATAATTACTAGCATACCAGTAGAATGCTGCTGGTATAATTACTAGCATACCAGTAGAATGCTAGTATAATTACTAGCATACCAGTAGAATGCTAGTATAATTACTAGCATAACAGAAGATTGCTGTTAATAAAATTACTGGCATAACAGTAGTTTGCTGCTAGTATAATTATTGGCATAACAGTATAATGGTACTAGTATAATTACTGGCTTAACAGTAGGATGTTTCTGGAAAAATAATTATCAGTTACCCAAATGTGTCATTTAACAACTTTTCGGTTTTAATTACACGCTTGGCTTGGTTGATAGCGCGTCGGCTCATGTGCCGAGTGTCTGTGGTTCGATTCCCGGCTGGGTGGAAACATTGGTCATGTTTCCTTACACCTGTTTTTCCTGTTAACCTAGCAGTAAGTAGGTACCTGGGTGTTAGTCAACTGTTGTGGGTGGGATCCTGGGGGTGGTTGTATACCTCACGCAGGGCTGGGGCTTTGAAATGAGCTGAGGTTGGGTAACAGTTCTTAACCTGTAAAACTGATCTGTGTAAAATAATTTTTTTAACAGATTTGGGTGTAGGAGAGGACAAGTGTGGTCTGGCACTCGCGACAGTTGTAGATGTCATTTACATTAGCCTAGAGAGTTTGGTGGGAGGGAGGCGGGCCACCTGCCTCACCTGTGACTCACTCTTCCCTCGTAATAAATGGATGATAACCCACTACCTTTATAATTTCTCCATGTTCTCCACAACTTTAGATGGCTCACGGTGTTTCCACACATCTCTGATTAGAACTTTACGTATTTTCAACCCATCCCCACCCCCATCCCCGTTAGAAAGTTTTCAAAAAGTTAATTATGGCTTGTTGTGTTTGCAGCCTTACGTCACTCGTACCTTCATACTGAGGTAGGTAGGTAGGTGTGTAGGTGTGTGTGTGTGTGTGTGTGTGTGTGTGTGTGTGTGTGTGTGTGTGTGTGTGTGTGTGTGTGTGTGTGTGTGTGTGTGTACTCACCTAGTTGAGGTTGCGGGGGTCGAGTCCGAGCTCCTGGCCCCGCCTCTTCAGTGATCGCTACTAGGTCACTCTCCCTGAGCCGTGAACTTTATCATACCTCTGCTTAAAGCTATGTATGGATCCTGCCTCCGCTACATCGCTTCCCAAACTATTCCACTTACTGACTACTCTGTGGCTGAAGAAATACTTCCTAACATCCCTGTGATTCATCTGTGTCTTCAGCTTCCAACTGTGTCCCCTTGTTACTGTGTCCAATCTCTGGAACATCCTGTCTTTGTCCACCTTGTCAATTCCTCTCAGTATTTTGTATGTCGTGTGTATGTGTGTGTGTGTGTGTGTGTGTGTGTGTGTGTGTGTGTGTGTGTGTGTGTGTGTGTGTGTGTGTGTGTGTGTGTGTGTGTGTGTGTGTACTCGCCTATTTCTGGTTGCAAGGGTCCGGTCATAACTCCTGGCCACGCGTCTTCACTGACCGCTACTAGGTCCTCTCTCTCCCTGCTCCATGAGCTTTATTATACCTCGTCTTAAAACTATGTGTGGTTCCTGCCTCCACTACATTACTTGCTAGACTATTTCACTTCCTGACACCTCTATGACTAAAGAAATACTTCCTAACATCTCATTGGCTCATCTGAGTCTTCAACTTCCAATTGTGACCCCTTTTTCCTGTGTCCCATCTCTGGAACATTCTGTCTTTGTCCACCTTGTCAATTCCTCACAGTATTTTATATATCGTTATCATGATGTCCCTAACCCTCCTGTCCTCCAGTGTCGTCAGGCCGATATCCCTTAACCTTTCTTCGTAGGACATTTCCCTTAGCTCTGGAACTAGCCTTATTGCAAACCTTTGCACTTTCTCTAATTTCTTGACGTGTTTGACCAGGTGTGGGTTCCAAAGTGGTGCTGCATACTCCAGTATGGGTCTGACATACACGGTGTACAGTCTTGAACGATTCCTTACTGAGGTATAGGAACGCTATTCTCGGGTTTGTCAGGCGCCCATATGTGTCGGTTCTGTGAACCATTCATCTACACGCCCATATGCTGCAGCAGTTTTTTGATTGATGTGCGCTTCAGGAGATGTGCTCGATATTATACACACCACGAGATCTTTTTCCTTGAGTGAGGTTTGCAGTCTTTGGCCTATACTTCTTTGCCCTTCCCCTATCTTCAGAACTTTGCATTTGGCGGGGTTAAATTCGAGGAGCCAGTTGCTGGAACACACGTTCAACCTGTCCAGGTCTTTGTAATCCTGCCTAATCCTAATCCGATTTAATTATCCTCGTCTGTAAACAGGAACACTTCTGAGTCTATCTCTTCCATCATGTCATACACATATACCAAAAATAGCACTGGTCCTAGGTGTGACCCCTGTGGAACCCCACTCGTCACAGGCGCCCACTGTGATACCTCATTCCGTACCATGACTCGTTGTTGCCTCCATGTCAGGTATTCTCTGATCCTTTGCAGTGCCCTTCCTGTTATACTTGCCTGATCCTCTAGCTTCTGCACTAATTTCTTGTGAAGATCTGTCTTGAAGGCCTTCTTGCAGTCCAGGAAAATGCAGTCTGCCCATCCCTCTCGTGTCTTCCGTTACCTTGTCATAAAACTCGAGTAGGTTTGTGACACAGGATTTGCCTTCCATGAATCCATGCTGGTTGTCGCTAAGAAGCTTGTTCCCATCTAGGTGCTCCCTCACCCTCCTCCTGATAATCTTCTCCATGACTTTGCAGACTATACACGTCAGTTACACTGGGCTATAGTTTAGTGCCTAGTTTCTGTCTCCTTAAAAATAGGGGATTACATTTGCCATCATCCATGCCTCAGGTAGTTGCCCAGTTTCAATGGATGTGTTGAAAATTGTGGTTAGTGGCACACACAGCGTCACTGCTCCCTCTCTAAGGACCCATGGAGAGATGTCCGGTCCCACCACCTTTGAGAGTATTAAGGTCGACTTCACTGTAAATACTTCCTTGAATCTCATGTTGAACTCCTCACTTCTTGGTCATTTCTTGTGAGCTCCCCACTTTCTTTCCTCAGCCTGATTGCCTGGTCCTTGACTGTTGTCTTCCTCCTGACGTGGCTATACAACAGCTTCGGGTCAGACTTGACTTTCGAGGCTATGTTGTTTTCGTATTGTCACTGGGCCTTCCTCCTTATCTGTGCATACTCGTTTCTGGCTCTTCGACTAGTCACCTTATTTTCCTTGGCCCTTTGTCATCTGTACTTTTTCAATTCTCTAGTGCACTTAGTTTTTTGCCTCCCTACACCTTCGGGTAAACAAAGGTCTCGGTCTGGTCTTTCCATTATTTCTATTGCCCTTGGGAACAAACCTTTCCTCTGCCTCCTTCAATTTGTTTGTAGTCCATTCCATTTACTGCCAATTCTCTTTCCCACTGAACCTCCTGCAGGAAGTTCCTCATACCTGTGTAATTCCCTTTTATGTAGTTTGGCTTTTCCCATCCTACTCCTGTTACCTTCTCCACTTGTAACTCTACTATGTATTCAAAGCTCAGAACCATGTGATCACTAGCTCCAAGGAGCCTTTCGTATGTGATGTCCTCAATGTCCGAGCTACTCAGGGTGACCACGAGGTCCGGTCTTGCTGGTTCGTCCTCCCCTCTCTCTCTCTCTCTCTCTCTCTCTCTCTGGTAGTGTCCCTAACATATTGATGCATGAGGCTTTCCAGTACCACATCCATCATCATGGCTCTCCATGTTTCAGGATCCCCATGTGGATCAGGTGTGTGTGTGTGTGTGTGTGTGTGTGTGTGTGTGTACACAATGAGAAAAGAGGTTATTCTAGGGGTAGTGATGAAGGGTATCAGAGCTAACTTAGGATAGTCTGGTTTAGTGTGCTTCGTTAATACCACTGGGAATATCTCACGTTCGACCCTGTTGAGTGAGTGACCACCTTGGTTTGTCCCACTGCTGTGCACTTGAGTACCGCCTGTTCTTCCCTGTGAACGAAAACTTATGGAGATGGGTGAACGGGAGATGAGAAGTGAGGGGGGATTGAAAAGGGTGAGTAAGAGCAAGGTTTGGAAGGGATGACTTTGAAGGGAGGCGGGGTGGTTGTTGGGAAGGGTAAGAGAAAGAGGTAGAAAGTGAAGGAGGATGGGAGGGGGGGGGGGGTTCGCGGAGCGGAGAGAGGGTACACTTACACTACACTTTTGATCTTAGCTAAAAAGCCGAGAAGCGATGAGTGATGGGAGGCTGCCAGAAATGCTTAGTGAGAGAGGGAGGGGGTTTGGATGTTTTGAGCTGAAGAAAGGGGACTGTGTAAAGGGTTTGCGGGAAAGGAAACAGGATTGTTGGGAGGGGAGGGTAAACGTTACCTATGATGTACCTTTCATGAGTTTCGCGAGTTTTTTTTTTTTTTTTTTTTTTTTTTTTTTTTACTCCTGAAGCCTGGCTTTTAGCCAGGCTTGTCTGGTGCTTTCCTGGTCCACCAGGTTGTTGCTGTTAGCAACCCGCTTCCTCACGGTGCCCCGTGGCCTGATGGCAAAAGCTCTCACTTCACAAAGTGAGGGTCCAGGTTCGATTCCCGGTGAAGGGGTGGAAACATTGGGCATGCTTCCTTACACCAGTTGTCCATGTTCACCCATCAGTAAAATGGGTACCTGGGTGTTAGTCGACTGGTGTGGGTCGCATCCTGGGACATAACTGACCTAATTTGCCCGAAATGCTCTACATATCAAGCCGCTTTCTATGTATTAGTATGTCATTGATGTCAGGTAGGCCTGTATACCTTGTAGTAATGAAGATATTATTATTATCTGTTCCGTGAATTCCTCAGCCGTTGCTAATGTTTCTTTATATGCTATTGTATGATAATTATCAGATCCCCATTTTCCACTTTAATATCTAGAATTCTGCTGTATCATTTGACGAATTCAACAGTTCCGTGGAACCAATAATATCGTTTACATAGTTCTAACTCTAACATTATTGTCTTTTACTGTCATCACCGTCCAAAATGTTCCATGCATGTATTTCTATGTGAGCGAAGCTCTCTAGTCTGTGAGAAGCCCTTTAATATATCTAACTTTGTAATTTGTATTCGAGGTCAAATCCTGAATGGCTGCAAAAAAGGAAGCAGGGTTTACCACTTAGGATAGTCTGGTTTAGTGTGCTTTAATACCACCGGGAATATCTCACGGTCGACCCTGTTGGATGTATGACTGGCTTGGTTTGTCCCACTGCTGTGCACATCAGTACCTCCTGGTCTTTCCTGTCTGTCCACTTTTCGGGATCCGTTCCTTTCATCGCCCAATACAAAAGAATGTTAATTTTTCGTAATACAGCTTACTCGGTAGCCTCGCGTTCCTTATTGTTCCATATTGTTAGGAGTGGGCGGAGGAAGGGTAGATGGTTGTTGTGGTTGCTGGTAGGGATGAGTGGTTGCAGTTGCTAGTAGGGGTGAGTGGTTGTAGTTGCTAGTAGGGGTGAGTGATTGCAGTTGCTAGTAGGGGTGAGTGGTTGTAGTTGCTAGTAGGGGTGAGTGGTTGTAGTTGCTAGCAGGGGTGAGTGGTTGTAGTTGCTAATAGAGGTGAGTGGTTGTAGTTGCTGGTAGGAGTGGGTGGTTGTGCTTGCTGGTTGGGGTGAGTGGTTGTGCTTGCTGGTTGGGGTGAGTGGTTGTGCTTGCTGGTTGGGGTGAGTGGTTGTGCTTGCTGGTAGGGGTGAGTGGTTGTACTTGCTGGTAGGGGTGAGTGGTTGTAGTTGCTGGTAGGGGTGAGTGGTTGTGCTTGCTGGTTGGGGTGAGTGGTTGTGCTTGCTGGTAGGGGTGAGTGGTTGTGCTTGCTGGTAGGGGTGAGTGGTTGTGGGTGCTGGTAGGGGTGAGTGGTTGTGGGTGCTGGTAAGTGTGAGTGGTTGTGGTTGCTGGTAAGGGTGAGTGGATGTGGTTGCTGGTAAAGGCGAGTGGTTGTGGTTGCTGGTAAAGGCGAGTGGTTGTGGTTGCTGGTAAGGGTGGGTTGTTGTGGTTGCTGGTAAGGGTGGGTTGTTGTGGGTGCTGGTAAGGGTGGGTTGTTGTGGGTGCTGGTAAGGGTGGGTTGTTGTGGTTGCTGGTAAGGGTGGGTTGTTGTGGTGGCTGGTAGGGGTGAGTGGTTGAGTTTGCTGGTAGGGGTGAGTGGTTGTGGTTGCTGGTTGGGGAGAGTGGTTGTGCATGTTGGTAGGGGTGAGTGGTTGTGGTTGCTGGTAAGGTTGAGTGGTTGTGGTTGCTGGTAGGGGTGAGCGGTTGTGGTTGCTGGTAGGGGTGAGTGGTTGTGGTTGCTGGTAGGGGTGAGCGGTTGTGGTTGCTGGTAGGGGTGAGCGGTTGTGGTTGCTGGTAGGGGTGAGTGGTTGTGTTTGCTGGTAGGGGTGAGTGGTTGTGGTTGCTGGTTGGAGCGAGTGGTTGTGGTTGCTGGTAGGGGTGAGTGGTTGTAGTTGCTGGTAGGGGTGAGTGGTTGTGGTTGCTGGTAAGGTTGAGTGGTTGTGTTTGCTGGTAGGGGTGAGTGGTTGTGGTTGCTGGTAAGGTTGAGTGGTTTTGGTTGCTGGTAGGGGTGAGAGGTTGTGCTTTCTGGTAGGGGTGAGTGGTTGTGCTTTCTGGTAGGGGTGAGTGGTTGTGCTTGCTGGTGTGAGTGGTTGTGCTTGCTGGTAAGGGTGAGTGGTTGTGCTTGCTGGTAGGGGTGAGTGTTTGTGGTTGCTGGTACGGGTGAGTGGTTGTGGTTGCTGGTAGGGGTGATTGTGCTTCCTGGTAGGGGTGAGTGGTTGTGGTTCCTGGTAGGGGTGAGTGGTTGTGCTTGCTGGTAAGGGTGAGTGGTTGTGGTTGCTGGTAGGGGTGAGTGGTTGTGGTTGCTGGTAGGGGTGAGTGGTTGTGTTTGCTGGAAGGGGTGATCGGTTGTGGTTGCTGGTTGGGGTGAGTGATTGTGCTTCCTGGTAGGGCTGAGTGGTTGTGCTTGCTGGTATGGGTGAGTGGTTGTGCTTGCTGGTAAGGGTGAGTGGTTGTGGTTGCTGGTAGGGGTGAGTGGTTGTGGTTGCTGGTAGGGGTGAGTGGTTGTGCATGTTGGTAGGGGTGAGTGGTTGTGGTTGCTGGTAACGTTGAGTGGTTGTGGTTGCTGGTAGGGGTGAGCGGTTGTGGTTGCTGGTAGGGGTGAGTGGTTGTGGTTGCTGGTAGGGGTGAGCGGTTGTGGTTGCTGGTAGGGGTGAGTGGTTGTGTTTGCTGGTAGGGGTGAGTGGTTGTGGTTGCTGGTAGGGTTGAGCGGTTGTGGTTGCTGCTAAGGGCGAGTGGTTGTGGTTGCTGGTAAGGGAGAGTGGTTGTGGTTGCTGGTAAGGACGAGTGGTTGTGGTTGCTGGTAAGGGTGGGTTGTTGTGGTTGCTGGTAAGGGTGGGTTGTTGTGGTTGCTGGTAGGGGTGAGTGGTTGTGGTGGCTGGTAGGGGTGAGTGGTTGAGTTTGCTGGTAGGGGTGAGCGGTTGTGGTTGCTGGTTGGGGCGAGTGGTTGTGCTTGCTGGTAGGGGTGAGTGGTTGTGGTTGCTGGTAGGGATGAGCGGTTGTGGTTGCTGGTAGGGGTGAGTGGTTGTGTTTGCTGGTAGGGGTGAGTGGTTGTGGTTGCTGGTAAGGGTGAGTGGTTGTGGTTGCTGGTAGGGGTGAATGGTTGTGGTTGCTGGTAGGGGGTGAGTGGTTGTGGTTGCTGGTAGGGGGTGAGTGGTTGTGGTTGCTGGTAGGGGGTGAGTGGTTGTAGTTGCTGGTAGGGGTGAGTGGTTGTAGTTGCTGGTAGGGGTGAGTGGTTGTGTTTGCTGGTAGGGGTGAGTGATTGTGGTTGCTGGTAAGGGTGAGTGGTTGTGGTTGCTGGTAGGGGTGAATGGTTGTGGTTGCTGGTAGGGGGTGAGTGGTTGTGGTTGCTGGTAGGGGGTGAGTGGTTGTGGTTGCTGGTAGGGGGTGAGTGGTTGTAGTTGCTGGTATGGGTGAGTGGTTGTAGTTGCTGGTAGGGGTGAGTGGTTGTAGTTGCTGGTAGGGGTGAGTGGTTGTGCTTGCTGGTTGGGGTGAGTGGTTGTGCTTGCTGGTTGGGGTGAGTGGTTGTGCTTGCTGGTAGGGGTGAGTGGTTGTGCTTGCTGGTAGGGGTGAGTGGTTGTGGGTGCTGATAGGGGTGAGTGGTTGTGGGTGCTGGTAAGTGTGAGTGGTTGTGGTTGCTGGTAAGGGTGAGTGGATGTGGTTGCTGGTAAAGGCGAGTGGTTGTGGTTGCTGGTAAGGGTGGGTTGTTGTGGTTGCTGGTAAGGGTGGGTTGTTGTGGGTGCTGGTAAGGGTGGGTTGTTGTGGTTGCTGGTAAGGGTGGGTTGTTGTGGTTGCTGGTAAGGGTGAGTGGTTGTGGTGGCTGGTAGGGGTGAGTGGTTGAGTTTGCTGGTAGGGGTGAGTGGTTGTGGTTGCTGGTTGGGGCGAGTGGTTGTGCATGTTGGTAGGGGTGAGTGGTTGTGGTTGCTGGTAAGGTTGAGTGGTTGTGGTTGCTGGTAGGGGTGAGCGGTTGTGGTTGCTGGTAGGGGTGAGTGGTTGTGGTTGCTGGTTGGGGTGAGTGGTTGTGGTTGCTAGTATGGGTGAGTGGTTGTGGTTGCTGGTAAGGTTGAGTGGTTGTGTTTGCTGGTAGGGGTGAGTGGTTGTGGTTGCTGGTTGGAGCGAGTGGTTGTGGTTGCTGGTAGGGGTGAGTGGTTGTAGTTGCTGGTAGGGGTGAGTGGTTGTGGTTGCTGGAAAGGTTGAGTGGTTGTGTTTGCTGGTAGGGGTGAGTGGTTGTGGTTGCTGGTAAGGTTGAGTGGTTTTGGTTGCTGGTAGGGGTGAGAGGTTGTGCTTTCTGGTAGGGGTGAGTGGTTGTGCTTCCTGGTAGGGGTGAGTGGTTGTGCTTGCTGGTGTGAGTGGTTGTGCTTGCTGGTAAGGGTGAGTGGTTGTGCTTGCTGGTAGGGGTGAGTGTTTGTGGTTGCTGGTACGGGTGAGTGGTTGTGGTTGCTGGTAGGGGTGAGTGATTGTGCTTCCTGGTAGGGGTGAGTGGTTGTGGTTCCTGGTAGGGGTGAGTGGTTGTGCTTGCTGGTAAGGGTGAGTGGTTGTGGTTGCTGGTAGGGGTGAGTGGTTGTGGTTGCTTGTAGGGGTGAGTGGTTGTGTTTGCTGGAAGGGGTGATCGGTTGTGGTTGCTGGTTGGGGTGAGTGATTGTGCTTCCTGGTAGGGGTGAGTGGTTGTGCTTGCTGGTAAGGGTGAGTGGTTGTGGTTGCTGGTAGGGGTGAGTGGTTGTGGTTGCTGGTAGGGGTGAGTGGTTGTGGTTGCTGGTAGGGTTGAGCGGTTGTGGTTGCTGCTAAGGGCGAGTGGTTGTGGTTGCTGGTAAGGGAGAGTGGTTGTGGTTGCTGGTAAGGACGAGTGGTTGTGGTTGCTGGTAAGGGTGGGTTGTTGTGGTTGCTGGTAAGGGTGGGTTGTTGTGGTTGCTGGTAGGGGTGAGTGGTTGTGGTGGCTGGTAGGGGTGAGCGGTTGAGTTTGCTGGTAGGGGTGAGCGGTTGTGGTTGCTGGTTGGGGCGAGTGGTTGTGCTTGCTGGTAGGGGTGAATGGTTGTGGTTGCTGGTAGGGGTGAGTGGTTGTGGTTGCTGGTAGGGGGTGAGTGGTTGTGGTTGCTGGTAGGGGGTGAGTGGTTGTGTTTGCTGGTAGGGGTGAGTGGTTGTGTTTGCTGGTAGGGGTGAGTGGTTGTGGTTGCTGGTTGGGGCGAGTGGTTGTGGTTGCTGGTTGGGGCGAGTGGTTGTGGTTGCTGGTAGGCGAGAGTGGCTGTGGTTGCTGGTAGGGTGAGTGGTTGTGGTTACTGATAGGGGTGAGTGGTTGTGGTTGCTGGTAAGGTTGAGTGGTTTTGGTTGCTGGTACGGGTGAGTGGTTGTGCTTTCTGGTAGGGATGAGTGGTTGTGCTTCCTGGTAGGGGTGAGTGGTTGTGGTTGCTGGTAGGGGTGAGTGGTTGTGCTTGCTGATAAGGGTGAGTGGTTGTGCTTGCTGGTAGGGGTGAGTGGTTGTGGTTGCTGGTAGGGGCGAGTGGTTGTGGTTGCTGGTAGGGGTGAGTGATTGTGCTTGCTGGTAGGGGTGAGTGGTTGTGGTTGCATGTAGGGGTGAGTGGTTGTGTTTGCTGGTAAGGGTGAGTGGTTGTGGTTGCTGGTTGGGGTGAGTGGTTGTGTTTGCTGGTAGGGGTGAGTGGTTGTGGTTGCTGGTAAGGTTGAGTGGTTGTGGTTGCTGGTAAGGTTGAGTGGTTGTGCTTGCTGGTAGGGGTGAGTGGTTGTGCTTGCTGGTAGGGGTGAGTGGTTGTGGTTGCTGGTAGGGGTGAGTGGTTGTGGTTGCTGGTAAGGATGAGTGGTTGTGGTTGCTGGTAGGGGTGAGTGGTTGTGGTTGCTGGTAGGGGTGAGTGGTTGTGGTTGCTGGTAGGGGTGAGTGGTTGTGATTGCTGGTTGGGGTGAGTGGTTGTGGTTGCTGGTTGGGGTGAGTGGTTGTGGTTGCTGGTAAGGTTGAGTGGTTGTGGTTGCTGGTAGGGGTGAGTGGTTGTGGTTGCTGGTAGGGGTGAGTGGTTGTGCTTGCTGGTAGGGGTGAGCGGTTGTGCTTGCTGGTAGGGGTGAGTGGTTGCTCTTGCTGGTAGGGGTGAGTGGTTGTTCTTGCTGGTAGGGGTGAGTGGTTGTTCTTGCTGGTAGGGGTGAGTGGTTTTGGTTCCTGGTAGGGGTGAGGGGTTAAAACACTTGAGAAAACACACCAGAACATATTTATTAGGGGTGTTTGGAGGGGTTAGGGAAGGAATGGGTGGGGTATTCGGATCGGTGAGGTAGGGAATGGATGGGATGTTGGGATGGGCGATGCAGAAAATAGTTAAGGCGTTGGGCGGGGTGAGATGCAGGCGTTATGAACCTATACTAAACTGCATGTCATTAACCCCTACCAACCCCCATCCATCACTCCTCCCAACCTCTAACAAGCACCCTCGAACCCCAACCAGCACCTCTCCCAACCTCCAACCAGGACACATCAAAGCCCGCAACCAGCACAACTCACAACCCCCAACCAGGACCCCTAACAACCCCCAACCAATACGCGTCCCAAACCCCAACCATGTTGCACATGTGTCGTATCAAAACCAGAGTAGTGGCCAGAGTACTAATCCTTATGGGATTTCAATTTTTTCTTATGACCTCCATGCATCTTAATCTTCGTAAAATCTTGTCTTCGACTTTCATCTACTCATTTATTTACTGGAGGACTTTTCCCTTCACTCCCGTCCTGCTTGCTGTTGTAGCTTATTTATCTGTGTCTGGTATGGATCTGTAACAAATTGTTTTACTGTCCTAGTGTTTTTCCAGAGTCAGTCTCTCTTTTATCCGCTTCACTTAGATAAATCAAGTTTAGTTGTCTCCTTCAATCCGTGGTGGCTTTCACTGGCGATATCTCTTCTCTCCAGATATTCCAATAACTACCTCCTGACAGTCACCATTTTTTTGGACAGACTGTATGTCCGTGATACAAGCTCCTAGTTCAGCATCTAGTGTGTTCCCTTTTAAATGTATGGACACTATTCAGCTATCTGGTAAGTAGCCTCATTGAATTTATTGTACTCCAGCTTGGTAGGTATCTTCTGTGTTTTTTAGGATATCTTTCGATGCGGGTTAATCTGCTTAGGAAAATGGCACTCATAGTATAGAAGGTAAAGTTCTATCATGGATCGAGGAATGGCTGACCAATCGGAAGCAAAGAGTTTACATTACTAGAGTCGAGTCGCAATAAAGAGCGGTCACTATTGGCGTTCCACAAGGATTAGCTTTGGGCCCATTGTTTTTCATAATTTACATTAATAACCTTAACGAAAGAATTACAAGTGACGTGAGTAAATTCGCTGACACAAAAATAGGCCGAACAATAGATTCAGAGGACAAAATGAACTTCAGGAAGATTTGAACAAATTATTATGGTCTGAAAAGTGGCAGAGGCAATTTAGTGTGGGACAAGTGTAAAGTCCAAGTCCTTGGGAACGAAAATAAAATGTGTATTTTAAAATTTTAGCTCGAGTAAAAGGTCTTGTTCAAAAGATAATGTAATTAAACCACACCACGGGTGGGCTTAGAACCCGTGGTCAGTCATAAAACTCCAAAGAGAAGCGTTAGCCACTGGGCTAATCGTTTCATTACGATTTCGTGTCATAATATATTTAAAAAAAAAATTCTAAGAGGTTCTCATATACGAGTGCAGTGATTGCTCACCCAATGTCGGCCTCATCTTTTAAGTTAACCCTTAAACTGTCCAAACAGATTTACGTTAACATGCGTAGTGCTCCAAAAGTACATCTTCGATTTTTTTACATATTTTCAAATATAACCAAAAAAAAAAGTAGATCAAAGTTTTTTTTACACGTTTTCAAATGTAAAAAAAAAAATCTACGTTTTTTTTACATACTTTCAAATTTTGAAAAAACGTAGATCTACGTTTGGACAGTTTAAGGGTTAGAGTTCTGGCCAGTAATTCTCCATACATGGAGTTGAACCTAACAAAGGCTGCTTCTGTCACTGTCCTCAACCGCCAGTAAGCGCATATGCGAGCCTCTGAGAACTTCCTTGTATCTCCAAGATTTTACCTGATAATGCATCCCCTTTTCGCGCCAAGTTTGATATTAGTGCATATATGAACGTTTCCCTTTTTTTTATGGTCACCACTTTATAATTATTGCAAACAATTATAGTTTGCTGCCTGGTATCCGATACTTATCCATATATTTATGCCTCTATGGGTCTAGTCCCTTACGTTAAGTAACAGGAAAAATAAAGCAAAATACTGCAATTAACTTTAAATTTTTATTTTGTATAACAACAATAAATATATTCATGATACAACATGATATACTCCATTATGCTACATCAACATAACACAACAGGGTTGATAGGCTGTATAGAAGATATACCATAATATATCCCAAGGGTTGGCAAGGTCATGAGGAGTCAACCACATGAGATTCTCAATCGTAATTACACTGATCTTACCAAATATTCTTTCATGTCTTCAATCATCAGAAAGCAAAAATACAACACACCAAAAAAAAAATGCATGAAATTAAGCTGTATCAAAATTTATTGCATACGAAAACACCTGTTTAATTTATATATGTTTTGTAACTCAAGTTTATTTTGGGTTCACGTGACTCTAGTAATAAAAACTTTTCTATAGTATGTATATATATATATATATATATACATTTCCATTGACACACAAAAATATCTAGAAGTATCTTAATATACATATATAGAGAGGGTTTTATCTGCAAGAGTCGGTGAAATTACACGACTCAAAATTCCGGAGGACATTTTATATTCCTAGTACTGAATAATATGCGGGAGAATACAGTTATTGCTGTTGCGAGGGTCATGTTTCATGATGGAGGGGACTGGGCCTAGTGCATAGTATATTTAGCCTGCATGAGAACATTGCTATTATAGTTACGTAAAAGTGCAAAACCAGTGTTAGTCTTACAGCGAAGAAGTGGTCGAAGTTCAGTCCTCCATCTGATAGTCGCGAAGACACACGTTCCTAGCTATACACTCTTAGCTAATGCGAGAAACCTTTCAAAACCACAGCTGTGTAACCTTGTTGAGCAACTTGGTGATGCACTGAGACCTCAAGAAGAGAGCATGAAATCACAGCAATGACTGCACAAACCTGCTTACTGTGCAGTACTCGAAAGCGAAAATGCAATATTCTTTGAAGGGCTGAGCACGCATTCAAATGATACAAAGGTTTTTACCCATTATGATCTTAGATACATAAAAACTGCAGGAAATGTAAGATATATTGAAAAACTAATTAAATTTTTCATTGCCTTTGTATGTCTGTATGTATTATGGTGTTGATATACAAAGCTATTTGAAGTCCTAGTGAACAACTGCTCATGGATATATAAAAAGAAGGACAGAAGGTTTCACTATCTGTGAGTAGCAGGTCCTACGCTGTATTATCCTGCTACGGCTGTATTTGAAGTCCATATTGAAAGAATGTTATAGAGAAAGCTCAACCACTCACAGACCTCGATTCAGTCCCTGTCCATTATTCTTATACAACATAAAGCGGGTCCAACTCTGTACCACTAATTCACGAAGCTTTTCAGCGGAAACATTTTCCAGCAGCACAACCCGTGGCTCTGTTGTCAAATCCCATAGTCTCAGAATCTTTCATGGTACAACTATTCTCATACCCCTCAAAGCCATATAGTCTGGAGAATGACTGTCAATGAATAAACTGAAAATTGGACGGGGACTTGAACCGTGGGGCTAGCATGTAGTGAGCCCAAGGTTGTACTACCGAGCCACGGAACGTACAATAGAAAGTTGGACCTGCTACTTCCCAGACCACTGTCCACACCCACTCTTATTTATTAATCAACATTTATGACTTTCATTATTATAAATAATTTAATATATATATATATATATATATATATATATATATATATATATATATATATATATATATATATATATATATATATATATATATATATATATACACACACACGCACACACATACACACATGTCGTGCCAAATAGGTAAAACTTGCTATTTTGAATTAATAGTAACGCTCTTCTTGCCAAATAAGGTAAACAAAAATTTGTGACTCCAATAATTTCGCAAAAGTCATTCTGAACCTTAGGAGAAAAATATATTTCATCGAGTCTGTTTTTTAAATTATTGTAAACTTATCTGAAATATATTTAGTTGGGTTAGGCTAAAATAAATTGCGCTTTTTACAATAAGGTTAGGTAAGTTTTCTAAGATTCTTTTGGTGCAAAATTATAAATTTTTACATTAACATTAATGAAAAATATATATCTTTAACGTATAAGAGAAAATTTTATAAATGACTTAATTTTAAATGAGTTTTTGCTAATTGACCAGTTTTACCTATTAGGCACGATATATATTTATTTATTTTTTTATTATCACACTGGCCGATTCCCACCAAGGCAGGGTGGCCCGAAAAAGAAAAACTTTCACCATCATTCACTCCATCACTGTCTTGCCAGAAGGGTGCTTTACACTACAGTTTTTAAACTGCAACATTAACACCCCTCCTTCTGTAATATATATATATATATATATATATATATATATATATATATATATATATATATATATATATATATATATATATATATATATATAAGCTTCTCTCCACTTAGTAGAATTTATAAGGATAAAACAATTATATGTATTTACAGTACTGGCATTATCATAAAGGATGTTCAGGAAATTCGATATTTTTATACTAAATGGTCAATTAAGCCAATTTCATTGATTGCAAAAGCATTAATACAAGGCAACTATTTAAAATTAACTTAAGAGTTGAAGAGTATTAAGAGTTTTTGTCTGGCAACTCTGAACGAACAATGGAAGGTATCACTGAATTAGACGGACCGCTTGGTGTTGAGGCGTGTCCCAGGCGCTGTCCTGGTTCGGTACGAAAAGGGATATTTTCTGCTTTTTTTTTTATGGTGATAATTTTATTAGTGTGTATTTTCTGTGTCATTGCTTGTTACTAAAAATGCCTTTCGTTTTTTTCCTTGCAATTTATTGGTTAGAAAGTCAGGAGAATTGGGTAAAAATAGTGATTTGAGTCCTCGCAGAGTTAGATAAGCATTTTATTGAGAGAGCACATTCAAACAAAAACAAATGGCAATAACACTTGGTGTGTCAACTCATATAGTGAAAATAAGAAGAAACTGAATTACGATCATGATTTGAGCCCAGAAAGGGAGAATATGTAGTAGAACACGAGAAAACACCGCGAATAGACAAAAATAATACGAATGGATCTTAGCAACATTAAAGCATCTTGCAGGAAGATTTCCTCCGACCTAGCAGCATCAGGTGTTAGCCTTGCCCGAAGGACAGTTAATGAGAGGCTTTTGGAGAATGGATTAAAAGCATATCGTCTCAGAAAGCCGCAACTTACTGAACCTATGATACGGAAACGTTTAGCCTGGGTTTAGAATCACAGTGAGTGGACCTGTGAACAACGGGAGCAAGTAAGAATTACATTTAGCTATTCAGTTCATTTGTTGTTAATAATAATATCTTTATTTACTAAAAGAACATGTACATGGTATACAGACCATAGTTGACATCAGTGACATACTAATATATAGAAAGCCGGTTGTTATGCTGAGCATTTCGGGCAAATTAGGTCAGTTTTGTCCCACAGGATGCGACCCACACCAGTCGACTAACACCAGGTACCCATTTTACACTGATGGGTGAACAGGGACAGCAGGTGTCTTATGGAAACACTTCCTAATGTTTTTCAGCCGTATCGGAGGAGATTCGAACTCCGGACCTCAGTGTGTGAGCTGAGTACGCTAGCGATCGAGCTACGGGGCACCCTAAAATAACAAAAAATAACATTATAGTTAAATAAAGCGCTAATCTGACAAGGGTCATGCAGTGCTGCGGGGCAGAAAAGTGCCGGGTCTATAAACAGCTAGTTGGAAAGGGGATCAGAAGTGAAGGAAGAAAAGGGCTGGAAGGGATGCAAGGGGATATACGTCAAAGTTCGTGTAGTAAATCAGTTGCTATAAAGTCAAAAAGTGATCATAAGTCAAAGGCAGGGCCATCAGCAAGGAGGGAAGATAAAGAAAGAACGGTAGGGCGGCGGCGGCGGAGGTAAATTCTCCGAGTTCACTAGTAAACTGGACAATCCACAAGAAAGTAATGAACCGAAATAGGGACCTGACAAATCTCAGAGGAATAGGGTGTCGCTCCATAATATACCCATGGGTAAGATGAGTATGGCCTATGCGGAGAGTACGACAACAGTGGTAAGAAAATGACCACAAACCCAAAAGTGGTTTAATAGAATGTAATTTGTTATGGTGAATATCTGACCACCGTTGTTGCCACCGGTTGTGAAGATTGGTAGAGATGGGGGTAAAATAGTCCCTGAAAGGAATACCTCTACAGGAAACCGGAAGGTCACGTACCACTGACCGTGCAGCAGTGTCCACTTGTTCATTGCCTACACATCATGTCGAGGGACCCAACAAAAAAAACTCTTGGTTTTCCCTAGCTACACAATGCAAACCAAAGTTGAATACTAAGGACCACCGGATGATGGGAATCAAATTGTTTAATGGCTTATAGAAAGCTGAGGGAATCCGAAACGATCACAGACGCCGAAGGAGACATATATGTAATACGGAGAAGTGCTACGAGGATGGCAAACAACTCAGTTGTAAAAATACTAGCCGAGTCTAACAAATGACCTCGGACAACATCGTCAGGGAGCACCGCTGTGAACCCAACTCCATCAGAAGATTAAGAACCATCAGTATGAACAGAGATGGCACGAGTAAACAACCATAAGTGATCAAGAAAGAGAGAGCGAGAAGCAGCCGTAGGTAGAAGAGCTTTAGCGCACGGCAGTGGGAGAGAACAGACACAAACCGTCGGAACCTTCCAAGGGAAAAGGGAAAAGGCAGACGCTGCATGAACATATAAGGAAGGCAACTGGAGAGAAGACCGGAGTGAAGACGAAGAGAAAACGGATTGAGTAATCAGGGCCACCGATCAAATAACGGGTTTCTACTAACATCTGAGACCATCCTATACGTAGAAGTAACACGAAGATCATGAGAGTGGACAAAGTAACGAAGGCAATGAGAATCACAACGATTGGCTAAGGAAAATTCGCCTCAGCATAGAGGCTTCCAACAGGGGTTGAACGAAAGGCACCAAGGCATAAACGTAGACTCTGATGATGAAGGGGATCTAGCTTAGAAAGAGTTGCAGGAGAATCCGCAGAATAAACTTGTTCGTCATTATCTAGCTTCGACAAGATTAGGGCAGAATGCAGAGTCTGGCGATGTCTACCCCCCCCCACCCCATGAACAATGCGCAAGAATTTTAAGGAGGTTAAGCCGACTAAGCCAAACTGCTTTCAAAGATGAAATGTGAGGTTTCCATGTCAACCGGTGGTCGAACATAAGGTCATAAAAATTGACCGTATCACATTCCAGGATATGCGAGCTGCGCAACTACAATGGAGTCTTGGACAACAGGGCATCTAGTGAAGGTAATGAAATGGGTTTTCGCACAAGAAAATATAAATCCATGAGAAGTGGCCCAATGGGAAACTCGGTCAATCACATCCTAAAGGGAGGCCGCTACCAGATGACAGTCAGTGCCTGCGTAAGCTTTAGTGAGATCATCCACAAAGTGACGACCAAATATGCGATGGAAGAATGGACAGCAGATCATTTAGAGCCTAGAGAAAAAGGGTAGTGCTAAGGACACAATCTTGCGGGACTCCCTCAGCCTGAACGAAGTCTGAGGAAAATGAGGCGCCAACACGGACACGAAAATGTTTTTCAAACAAGAAAGCAGCAAGGACTGTCAGCAGATTACAAGAAGGCCTAAGGGATGGGGGCTGGGCTACGATGTTATACCTCCAAGTGGTGTCATATGCCTTCTCGAGATCAGAAAAGACTGCCAGAATGGAGTGTTTAGTAGCAAAGGCATTTCGCACATAGGCATCTAAGTGCAACAAAGGGTCCAGAGTAGAGCGGCCCTTGCAAAAGCCATATTAATGAGAAAGACTATTGTAAATCTCCACATACCATTTCAGACATCTTTTCACCAATCTTTCCATCACCTTGCAGGCTACACCGGTCAAAGCAATAGGGCGATAGTGAGAGGTATCAAGCCCCGAGGTACCTGGCTTGCAAAACGGTAGGACAATGGTAGATTTCCATTGTTGAGGGAGACTCCGTGTGTCCAAACAAGATGCAAAAGGAACTGCAAGGGCTGTAGAATGCAGATGTTGTAGCATATAGATATGAATACCATCAGGCCCAGCTGCCGATGACTAGCAAGTGGAAAGCGTGGACTTTAGCTCCAAGAGAGTAAAAGGTACATTATAAGGCTCCATCACATAAGAAAAATGCAAGGGCGATTGCTTCCTGGCAGACTTAGAAGCGAGAAACGAGGGACAGAGGTGAAGTCCTTGGAAGATATGGAGAAGATAGTTCCCGATTTCCATGGCAACTTCAAGAGGTTCTGCAACACTAACACAAGCAACCCCCCAAAATGAGAGCTGGGTCTGGAGTGAACTTGCTACACAACTTCGTACCTTCTTCCAAACCGTGGATACAGGGGAAGTTGAGGTAATGGTAGAAATGTAGTCTTGCCAACAATTCCATTTAGTGTCACATATGACACAGCGAGCGACTGCCCTCACCAGCTTAAAATCCAGAAGATCGTCTATGGTCCTAGTATATCGATAATGGCCCCATGCAACACGTTTCAAGCGCACTGCACTGGCACATGCAGGAGACCACCAAGGCACGCATGTCTGAGAATGCCTGCCCGAGATTTGAGGAATAGAACGTGACACTGCACTCAAATCTAAAGTCATCAATAGAAGACAAAGAAGGGTCCCCACAAAAAAGAAGCGAGATGAGAGTATGCGTAGAAGAAGAATAGGAAAGTGATCACTGTCGTGCAAATCTGGGAGAGCAGACCAAGCATAATTAAGTACAGTTGATGTGGAGCAGATTGAAATATCAATGCGAGAGAGAGACTGAGTGCGAGAGTCAAAATGGGTGGGAGCACCCGTGTTTAAAACGTGAAGATAGTGAGAAGTGAGAAGAGTCTACAACTGATCATCAGGAGAGTCACAGTGGGCTGCAGTATAATGCAGTAAAGAACAAAGTCCTGTTGAAACGGTATACCAACATAAATAAAAAGCGTACTCTCATTAAAAGTTTCATCTGGAAAGGGATCAGAAGAATGCAACAGCACATAGCCCAAAGTGGGACAGAGAACAGCTGAAAGAATTTTAGGCTCTTGTAACCCGACTCACCAGGAAAAACTGGGAGAGCAACACATGGAGCTCTCCCTGATTACCCATGAGGCCACAAATATTCCATTGTAAATAATACATTATTCACAAAGATAGGTATTCCAACAATGAGAAGCGATAAAATCAACAGGCTAGTAGGGTCAGTGAAGTCAGTGTGTGGAGGCGATGGAAAGAGTAAGCAGAGAGGAATCGGATAGTTGTGAAGGAAAAAATGCTGCGAGGGTTGTGAAAAATAAGAAGGGGCATAAAGGGGTGCACCAGTGTCTATCAAAGGTTTCGTCTCCACAATATAGTTGGACACCGCATGTGTTTTAGTGGACAAGAAAGATGTTGATATCATGACTTCAGAAACAGGTGAGGGAGAGCAAGTAGAGATCAGGGAGACTAAGGAGGGAACTAAAGTCAGAGGGGAGGGGAGTATGAACAAGGAGAGATGTGCCAGCAGACATTAGAGACTTGAAGGGGACTGGAGAAGAAACCTGGGAGGGAACAGAAGAAACCACACGATGAGGGATGGGTGAACCTCCACCTTCGTGTGAGAGTTAGAAGGGGGGTGAAAACTAGGCACCGAGGCCGAAAAGGAGAACTGTTGGAGAATTGTAAGCAGTGAAAGAATGTGAAGAGACTTTGGCATAGGAGACAGGTTCAACTTTACAGTTGAGAGGCGTGAAGAAGGTGCAGGCATGCGAGGCCTTGCAGACTGATAAACTAGTGGGCGAGAAGATGAAGTAGAGGTCGGAAGAGGTAAGTAGGTGGTGGTTTCAGAGGGCAAAACTGTGAAAGAATTAGAAACTGTTGTGACCCCGGAATGCACAGCAAGGAGAAGCTGGTAGGTGGGGGGGACCTCCGAGGTTGGAGGTCTCCTACCTACTCAGAAATAGGGAATAAGAGGAAGATTTCCATGAAGGTGGAGTCGAGAGATAGCCACATTATAAGTAAGACCTTCATTATCCTAAAGACAACGGATTTCACATTCATTACGAAAGGCCTGACCTCAGCGGGAAAAAGAAGAGTGAGTTTTGTTGCAGTTAAGACAAGTGGGAGGGAAGACTGCAAGATGTATTGTCATGACCTGTGGCACCGCAGACTGGACACTCCACCAAAGACCTGCAGTATTTAGTTAGATATTCGACAAGCCAAAAATTTCGACACTGCTAGGGTGGAGGGACCACTTTACGGACCACTAGGCAATGTCCTGTGATATAAATGGAGGACTTGAGCTCACGACAGTCAAAGGTTAAGCGGGTGATGTTACTGGGAGAGCTCTTTTGCCCATTAGCAGGAAGGACATACATATCCACTTTGAGAATTGGAAGGTCCTGGAGGGCCAATTGCTCTAAAACATCATCACCGCAAGACAGGAAATCAGTGTATAATGTTATGCAGTAAGACCACCGTACCACTGCAAGAACTGAGAGTAGCGTGTTTGTGAACTGTGATAGGAACGTTATCAATAGAAGATGGGAAAGATTACGAGCTTGGCCTGCATTTTGAATTGTAACGATGCGCACACCACTCTGCAGACCGCGAAAGGATACATTTTGGCAAACATGTCGTAAGAGAGCTTTACCGATACTATGGTCTGAAAGATAGTCAATAGATGTTGGGTGCAAGGAAAAGAATTTGGTTCACTGTGTACTTGTAAACATGGTGCATAAAGGAAGTGGATATGTAGGTTGTTTCTGGGTGGAATGAGCAAAAATCAAAGGACTGTCACCACTAAAAGTTCTGAAACATTTAGGCGTAGGACCGTGGGTGGCCCGACCTGAGGCAGATGGACGATCAGAAAATTATCATGTAAAAGTCTCCTTGATGGTAGTACTTCTTTCTTATTGTTGTTTTAAGAAAAAAAAGAAGGAAAAAAAAGAGAGGGAAAGCAGAGGGACAGTTACTAGAAGGCATGAAAGGGCCCACTCCCCCCCATATCCAAGAGGACCTCGACAATGCCAGTAGTGCAGAGGCAACGTGGAACCCGTGCCATAACCTACCCTTCACGCCAGTAAACCAGCGCTCTGGGAAAGCAATCTCATATCTACCGAGCCACCTCGGTAGACAAAAGAGAGGGTGGTCGGAAACCCATCACAAAGCATACCTCCCTCGGCTGCCACCTCCCAGAACCGACAGGCAGCCTCCGAAGATACACCCGTCACCTGCAGGACATCCTGCCCCACCTCCTGGAAATCCAGGAAGGGAGCAGGGCGCCTTCATATGATCCAGATTCCACGGCAAACCACACCACTCCCGAGGGACCCCACGAAGTCGGATGAACACAGGCACACTTTCCCCTACCTAGAAACCATAATGCCAGAGGGGAGGACCCCAGAGGATACAAATGGGACAGGGAAAAGGAAAGGATAGGAAGGGAGTTGGAAAGGGAAAAGGGAGGATAAGGATGGGATAGGGAAGAGGGGATTGGAGGTAATTAGGTTCGGTCTGAGGAAGACGACCAAAAGGAAGAAGATCAATAGCCTCTTTACCATGACAAGGAGCCCCCATTAAAGAGGATAAAATAACATTATTAGTAAATTAATAATTTTGTTTGAAAAAATTAAGATTACCATTCAGCGTCTCTGGTTGTTTCACCACTTCTATTGTCTTTTCTATTATTGCGAGTGGTGTCTTCTGATGAATCAACCATTGCAATGTTGGATGACCGTGCGCTGACTGTAAGGTGGTCATGTGTGGATTTTATGCCTGAATGCCTGAAGACGGTGAAATTTCCTCAGAAAATCATAATGTGGGGAACCATTTCCAGTCATGGAAATGGTTCCCCACCAGGGAATTCCTACAACACCAATTACTGCCTCAGATAAGAGACTGGAATAGTGATGTACGTTGGATTTTCAACAAGAATCAGCCACATGTTACACAACAAAATCGTTAAAGACGTAGTGTGCACAAAATGGCGCTGAGCTGCTCTCGTGGGCTGCAAATATCTCCCGACATGAACCCTATTGAGAGTTTATAGTCTGTATTAAAGGATGAAATACACAAAGTTCACAGTACGATCAAACAACTCGTAAAACGCCTTATTACGGTAATGCAAAATAGTTTACCTGTACTGTTGTATTAAAATGAATCCATTAATTGTGAAATTGGTTTAATTGACCTTAAGTACAAAAATATGGAATTTTAAAAAAATCCATAATAATAATGCCAGTACTGTACGTATGCCTGTACAAGTCATGTAGACGGAAGTGCATAGTGTGCTAGAGATATGTCAGCCTATAACCCTAACGCAATTATCCATCTCGGCCTTTAAACATGAAGGCGATAGTATTAGATATGAATATTATATCTCACAATTTTCATTTAACTGAATACTACTCTACGACAATACAATTCGATTTACCATTTGTGTGTTTAATTAAGGGGCGTAAATAAACAAGAATAAAACTGGTGTACGAACTTTAAGGGAAGAACAGAGTAATTAGGGGAGCATAAGTAAATGGGTGGAGGTGTTTTGTTCGTTAAGGAAACAGACAAGAGTTTATTAACGCGGGTCTGTACATAGTAATGACATGATAAATGGCTAAACAACTGCTAGAGGCATCTGTTGCTTCCCATTTAAGAAACAAAGGATCGTCACAAAATAGGTATGAAAAACTGCATAAAAGAGGAGATTATATGTAAAATAAAAGGTGTGTTCAATGGATATGTATATATATATATATATATATATATATATATATATATATATATATATATATATATATATATATATATATATATATATATATATATATATATATCAGCTGATTACCGAAGAAATTAGCGAGATAAATGACTCACACACACATTTCGTCACATGTTTAATAACGAAATAACGTGCTATAGACGTAAATAAATACACTTTATAATTTTGTCACGAGACAGCCACTAAAAGGGAGTCAAACCTTCACGTTCAAAGCGAAAATAGTCTCTTGGAGAAAGATTCCACTCCCTTTATGTCGTGACTGATCATTCATTCTTATATATATATATATATATATATATATATATATATATATATATATATATATATATATATATATATATATATATATATATATATATGCAAAATAACAACAGGAGTTGAAAGATAGCTCTAGGCCTCTCATGTTACAATCAGTCAACACAGCAAGAGCTTGCAATTTGTAGAAATGATTAGGAAGTCCAGGCAGATTCGTTCAACTCCCCTCCAAAGTTATTTTGCATCTTTTATCGCTTGTCCGCGATTATTGCGCGCGCGCACACACGCACGCGCGCACAGACACGCACACACACACACATATACATATACATACACACACACACACATGCATACATACACACACACACGCACTACTCTATGCACAGAAATATCGAAGTATATAGAGAATAGATAATAAAGGTACGAGTTCTTGTAACATATGAAAAGAATAGATGTTGAAGATAACATTTAAATGTTTACACTGGAATCAATAACCAGCTCGGGATACTGGAACTTTTTACAACACTGTATGAGTTAAGGCTCAATGATCAGACGAGATGGTTGAAGCGTGAATACTCATTTATATAAATATAGGTTTTTATGCTTCACTACATTTGTCTCTATTATATTCAGCTAATTTTCACTTCTTCAGTCTCGTATATGACTAAATATATCCTCTACATAGCAAGAATGTTTCACTGACCAATCAGTCCCATGCAGTCTCCTCTGAAAACAACTTCACAGTTTTCTTTCACATAACTTCTTAAGGGGAAACTTCTTTTATGTTCTCAAATCATCACTTGTAACTTACTTGCATCAACCCTTTATCTCATTCATACTGTTTTCATAGTATGGCAACCGGTGAGGCATAGAATGACGAAGATATTTTTGAAGATAGTTTTCCTATAGCTGGCTCGACAGTGTGGCTCAGCTTGGGTGAGATGTGTCAGGAAAACAGAACGAAGGTTTCCTGAAGCGGGTCTTAGTCAAGTGATGACCCGAAACTGAAGCATTTGTGATATACAACCAAGGCATTCTAGTTCGGCCTTCAAGACTAGAACATTGTTATATATCAGGAATAATGCACTTTCCACTTCTGATTCTCCTCAGTAAATATATTTTTTTACAATCACACACACACAAATATATATATATATATATATATATATATATATATATATATATATCTATATATATATATATATATATATATATATATAGACACACACCCAGTAATCCTAATTACAGATATAGATACATATGTCGTGCCGAATAGGTAAAACATGCGATTTTGGCTTAAATAGCAACGCTCTCCTTGACGAATAAGAGAAGCAAAAATTATAATTTCACAAAAAGCATTCTGAACCTAACGATAAAAAGTATTTTATTGTGATTGTTTATTAAATTACTGTAAATTTATCTCAAATATATTTAGTTGGATTACGCCAAATGAAATTGCGCTTGTTATAATAATGTTAGGTAAGGTTTCTAAGGTTCTTTAGTTCTTGCTAATAGACCAATTTTACCTATTCGGCATTTATATATATATATATATATATATATATATATATATATATATATATATATATATATATATATATATATATATATATATATATATATATATATATATATATATATATATATCTATATATATATATATATATATATATATATATATATATATATATATATATATATACATTATATATGTATATATATATATACATATTATACATTATATATATATATAATATATATATATATATATATATATATATATATATATATATATATATATATATATATATATATATATATATATATATATATATATACATACACACATACACAACATAATTTTTAGCGTGTGAGAGACTACAAATCTTTTTTTGTACATTTATTGAAGAGCATATCAAAATTTCAGTGGCATATCAACCACCATCATTAGGGTCCAATTCTGAAACATTGCTCAAACCAAAATTATTCATAGAAAAAATACAATATCGCATTAGGCCTCCCCCCCAAAAAAAAATTATATATATATATATATATATATATATATATATATATATATATATATATATATATATATATATATATATATATATATATATATATATATATATAAGGAAAATTTTCACTTTTAATTTTATAAACTCATACGAAGATTGTTATAAGCATAACGAAGCGCTAAGCCCTTAAGGGTCGATATCGAAGACAAAATGCATCATGAAACATGAATAAACTCACCACCAGAGGGTAAACTATAATTATTTCGGAAAGGTTGTTAAATCAGAACTCCAAAGCTGGTCATAATTAGACTAAGATGATTGCAGCTTGTGATATATATGACAAGATTATAAAAATCCTTAACTGCATCTTGATTTTTAGTCAAAACTGTAGAATAACAACTAAGCATTTTGGTAAAGGTAAGTTAAATGTTTTCATATTATTCAGAATAGATTATTATTATTATTATTATTATTATTATAATCAAAAAGAAGCGCTAAGTATTCAGAATAGAGCGAATTGGGTCTTTCAGAGTCTTTGGTAGTCAATAAATAACACCAAGAATAACTTAACAATAAAACTCATAATTATCTGGTTTTATATTTTATGTATTTCTTCTTAAGGTGATTTATCGTTTTACCGATATTCTCTAAACTTGTGTTTTATACCTACAAGAATTTTCTCAGCATTTCTTTACATATTCAGTTTTAGTAATATGATTCAACTCACCTTCATCTGGCTTTGTTATAACGATACTCTGAACCATCATGATTCTGAGTTTAAATCATGCAGAGACTCGGATGATTCTCAAATTATTGCTAAGTTACAGAATACTTGGGACTTAAGAATTTTAGAAGATTATTACAGGTAAGACACATGCAACAGTTAGGTATCTTTATTTCGAAACGTTTCGCCTACACAGTAGGCTTCTTCAGTCGAGTACAGAAAAGTTGATAGAAGCAGAAGATACTTGAAGACGATGTAATCAGTCCATCACCCTTAAAGTTTTGAGGTGGTCAGTCCCTTAGTCTGGAGAAGGGTGATGGACTGATTACATCGTCTTCAAGTATCTTCTGCTTCTATCAACTTTTCTGTACTCGACTGAAGAAGCCTACTGTGTAGGCGAAACGTTTCGAAATAAAGATACCTAACTGTTGCATATGTGTCTTACCTAACAACCTGTCGGTATTTTATACCACTTTAATGTTCAAGATTATTACAATTATTATAATCATACCTCGCTGCATGGTGATTCTGTAATTAACTTGTTTACAGTGACAATTATAATTTGCTTTCTTTGGTGAGTTTAGTGTACTGTTTACATTTCGTAAACTAAACAGTTTGTAGGACAAACATTGTTATTTATTTATTTTCATTTGCTGCTTAATATCTTATTGTAATTTTAGTGACTTACTGTTCTGGTACAATACATTATGTTCCAGAAATTAAAATCTCCGAAATGGTTGGGTAATGGAGCTTAAAGCCTGTCTCCTAGACGAGGAGTAATAATGTTGCATAACCTTATCTTGACCAGTCGAGGACATTTTTATCCTTAGAATTGGGAATAAATTGACCTCTTAGCGTACATACACCTCTTGGTGTATATATCCTGTCGCTTAAATATTGATATGCATTTCACTAAATGTCCTCAGCCCATCTTCAGGTCAAACCACTTGAGTTGTTTATCTAAAATATATATTTATAATTTATTGTAATTTTATTTTTTTTTTTTTTTTTTTTTTTTAAGCTTCATTTTTCCAGATATATCTCCTGTTCCTTTAATTTACTCATTTTTTTTCTAATTTAAATTTAAGTTATTCATACACTTTTATATTTCTTAGACGGGTTTCCTAATCCAGTCACACTGTAGTATTTTACTAAACGATATTTTGACCAACCAAGTGGTATAAGAAATATATTATCAGCCAAAATATTTAGAGATTGTATAGAATACTGTCCATATCTTGGAGTTTGTGATGTATCACCAAAACAAGTGAAGGCGACCTTACAAAGAAATACAGTATCTTTTGGGTCAGGGTATCCACACAATGTGGGGCATCTATTTATGGGATTACTGAAAAATAGTTACACTTTATCCCTCTTTGTCCGGGTAACTGAAGAAAGACAGTACACATTCACGGGAAGTTATATTCTGATATGCAGTAAAACACACACAAGAGACAGTCATATTTTTTCTTTTGAAAGTGAATTAAATGTCTGTACATTATAGTGATTAATACTGATAGGTGGACTATCCTCAGGAGCTCTCGGCCCCCAAACTTAATGATGTACAATAATCTGAGCTCGAAATCTCAAGGGTTTGCAAGGATGAAGCAATGTATCTACTAAATGAAGCGTTTTAGTTCACTACTGACGCAACTTTGTTTTTGAGTCATTGCCTCATGGCACCGGAAGATTTTTCGTATCCCAGTTGTAGGAAAGGGTACGGAAACTGTCAGTTCGAGCTCTAGCTGAGATGTAGGAAGAGGAGTGGAGACGAAATTCTACATATTTTTTTTTACGTTTATAAAATGCTGATATTTAACTCCATATTTAACCCCAACACGTTTCTTACACTATATCAAGTAAATAACACGAAAAACGTTCAGCCTCACATTAATAGTTTGCAAGCTTAATATGAAACGTTTAAGTGACAAAACGTTCACAAATAAACTGACCAGCTAATGGAGCAAAATGATAACCTTACCTTTACAAGATACTGATGTAAACATATTTAATAAATTCGTATGAATTACGATAATTAGAAACGCCATAAAAACACGTTGACCTCACAATAAACATTATGAATACTCCAGACTGGCCACACTGCTTCATACAAAAGTCCCTGATTATAGATGGAGTTCTTGGCCTTACATGCATTCTCTTGCTAAAGAAACATCCAGAAATTAACACACATCGTCATTCGCTGACACCCAAACAAAAATGTCAAACACGTCAGCATTTGGTCATGTACGAATATTGCATCTGTTACAAAAGTTACTGGCATCTCAGGGGCAGACAAAAAACGTGTTCCCCCCATAGTCCTAAAGATATAAACTACGTACTTAATCTCTACGTGAGTGGAAATGGCAGTTATGACGCTGACGGCTGTTGGGTAGATAGCTGGGCAGAGCGAACGAGGAGAAAAATTGGCTGATTATTTCAGGTGAGGTTTCCTCAGGAAAGTAAAATCGCAGAGATTTGTTTAATATCTTATGGCACCGCTGAAGTTTGGTGGAAAGTGGCAACAAGAGTTTAACAGTGCAGGTTTGATGAATGGTGCAGTGAAACTTGTAGTCAGCGTACACTGAGGGGCTTGTTGCATAGTCATCTCAGGCAAAGACTTGCTGGAAAGGTAGTTCACACGAAGAGATTGGCTTGGCATTTTACGCGAAAAGTGGTAGTAGTTACAAAAATTGGCGTTGCGTCTTGGAGTTGTTGGAGAGTGGGAGCAAGTCTTTTGTTAATTATAAAGACGTAGTCAGGCACAACAGGGTTTGAAGGCCAGTACTGCTACCAACATGCAAAGTCAGGCTACATTTCCGATGGCATTACACTACTGGGCGTTCAACGGGCCTGACGCTTCGAACTAAGTATACATGGAGCTGAAGCAGTTCCTAGGGGGTGATGAAACAGCTCCTTTCCCTCGCTGAAGCAGCACCTCGGTGTCGCTGAAGCAGCACCTCGGTGGAATCCTCATGACACTTCTTTAACCTTTAGTGTTATCATGTAGCAAAGTTCCAGCTCGAATCATCAGCCAGCTCGGTGGATGTGCTGAATCAAAGGGATTGCTTCAAGTAACGTAATGCATAGTGATTTGTGCCTCCAGTTACTCCTGCTTAGTTCTGTTAACTTGAAGACATGTTCGTAGTTGAATAAGAAATCTGTATATATTAATGAACACCTAACATTTCTAACATAGCTGGAATATCGATTCCTTAAAGACAGTGACTGACAACTCTTATAAGATTTGAGGTCAGGAAAATGCTCTAAATAGAAATTCAAATTTAGAGAGAAATGGAGAAATTTAACCTAACATTATTTAACGTATATTGAAGGGTGTTTAGGAGATACCATAAATCTATTGTATTTCAGGAAGATAACACCAATGACGGTTCAGCTCTTAGATTCTAGCTGACAGTTCACTGGGTCCAGTTGTGTGTTCAACATTTTTTCCTAATTCTGATATTACTAAAGTCAATTGTTCCCAGCTCTTTCTTGGTTCGATATCCTCAGTACCCTCTTCGTATCCCCTGTATTGATACCTGTGTTCCCCTTGCACAACTTAATCTAGAAAAATCTCTCTTGAAGCGGGTCTGTTATCTGACGAGCCATTCAGTTGCTAAGCATCGCTGAGTACCGACGCTAGTGATCCATAACGTTAAAAAAAATATTTTGTGGTCATCCTTTCTGGCTGACAGAGATTGAGGCGGCCAGCAATCTTGAATTTACTGCTGGGGAGAAAAAACACGGAACAGAGGAACACTTGTCAGGTGCGAGGCTCACACCTGACAGTGTTCCTCTGAAGGACTTGTAAAACTCACACATGAGCACGTGTTACCATGAAGTATCTAATAAACCTCTCATTTGAGCGAAACATCGTCCAAAGTAAGCTCGCCATTCATTCAGTGAAGAATGAAACTTTTTCATTACCAAGGTAGTAATTTTAATAAATCATGAAGACATCTTGTAAGTGCAAGTGTGACTGGTTAACTAGCACCATGAACCACTGGTAGTAAACTTTACTGAGAAAACAGTGTCCTCCACTTTCATTTAGTGACATCATACGTTTAATATTACGCATTTGTTTGGCATAAACAAGTATATTTTAACTCGTATTATATAGAAACGGCAAAAGATCTCTAAAAATATCACAAGAAAATAGAATATAATATATTCACTACGAGTACACGTATAGAGAATAAACTTTGTTTACTCATTTACTCTATTCTCATCCGAGATGTCTTCTGGCCGGCAGGAAGGCACAATACGCTACGAATTACTATGGGGACTAAAGGACAAACCTCTCATAGCTGCTATGAAACTACTACGTTTTAGTGATGCTCTTAAGAATTCACTGTACAAAAATAACAACAGACTGGAGCCAGGATGGATGCAAATGGTGTACTGTCGACGACAGTGAAGAACCGACATGTTCTAGAGCAAACTCTTACTGTATCGCTGTGTGTACACTCTTCTCGAGTCATTTGATACAACTCTTTTAGAGAGCGATAGTTTGTTCTAGTCAAAGTTTGTTCTTTTGTGTTTTCTTCACTGTTGCCGTGATATTTATGCTTCACACCGACGAGTTATTGATCACCATTCATGGTTATCGGAATATGGGGAAGCGCTAAACCCCAAGGGGTCATCCAGCGCCTGAGGAATGAGAGCTAACGAAGAATTTCCAAGGAAGAGAGGGGTAGTTCTAAATTCCTTGGGTCCAAAGCTCTTCAAATACAACAAGGCACCTCTCTAGAAGGGCCAACCTCTTGTAAGATTCCAGATTTGGATTTTTACGATATTCAGTGGGCAGCCCATTGGGAATCCGGCTTTACGGCTGTGACTCCTTCCCTTTCATTACTAACATTAGTTAACCTGTCCTGCGATTCCTCAGTTACTTAAATTATTTAAGAAAATTTTGCAACAAAAGTCTAATGATAGGTCAAAATGTAAGTTATTTTTTGAGATACAAGTACCATACATACTTGTATCATAATTCGATCGCTGATTTTTATAAGGAACACAAATAGCCCGCACATATTAGAGAGATGTTTACGACGATGTTTCGGTCCGAAACGTCATCGGTAAACGTCACGGTATACGAACTTAAGGTTAACTTACATTGGGTTGGTCACTGTCGTTAATTTAGTCCTATCATTTTGCGGAGTAGATATTTATAATGTAGTACCTGACAAGTTGAAAATCAAGCTTGAGATTACACAAATACGTTGGTTACTTATACCTGGGAAAAAAATTATATTCTGCTTTGACGAATCATTAGTCTGTGAGGTCTGGTCTCAGACCGAGCCGCGGGGGCGTTGACACCCGAAACCCTCTCCAGGTAAACTCCAGGTATGTACACTGAAAATCCATTTTACATGAAATAATTAAGAAGCACTTGGAGCAGAGGTTCTTCGTCACAGGAGTGAGTGCTAACGAGCACTTCCACCTTGCAGCAGAGACTACGTCACAGGAGTGAGTGCTAACGAGCACTTCCACCTTGGAGCAGAGACTACGTCACAGGAGTGAGTGCTAACGAGCACTTCCACCTTGGAGCAGAGACTACGTCACAGGAGTGAGTGCTAACGAGCACTTCCACCTTGGAGCAGAGACTACGTCACAGGAGTGAGTGCTAACGAGCACTTCCACCTTGCAGCAGAGACTACGTCACAGGAGTGAGTGCTAACGAGCACTTCCACCTTGGAGCAGAGACTACGTCACAGGAGTGCTAACGGGTACTTTCACCTTGGAGCAGAGACTACGTCACAGGAGTGCTAACGAGCACTTCCACCTTGGAGCAGAGACTACGTCACAGGAGTGCTAACGGGTACTTTCACCTTGGAGCAGAGACTACGTCACAGGAGTGCTAACGAGCACTTCCACCTTGGAGCAGAGACTACGTCACAGGAGTGCTAACGGGTACTTTCACCTTGGAGCAGAGACTACGTCACAGGAGTGCTAACGAGCACTTCCACCTTGGAGCAGAGACTACGTCACAGGAGTGCTAACGAGCACTTCCACCTTGCAGCAGAGACTACGTCACAGGAGTGAGTGCTAACGAGTACTTTCACCTTGGAGCAGAGACTACGTCACAGGAGTGAGTGCTAACGAGTACTTTCACCTTGGAGCAGAGACTACGTCACAGGAGTGAGTGCTAACGAGCACTTCCACCTTGGAGCAGAGACTACGTCACAGTAGTGAGTGCTAACGAGCACTTCCACCTTGGAGCAGAGACTACGTCACAGGAGTGATAACGAGCACTTCCACCTTGGAGCAGAGGTTCTTCGTCACAGGAGTGAGTGCTAACGAGCACTTCCACCTTGGAGCAGAGACTACGTCACAGGAGTGAGTGCTAACGAGTACTTTCACCTTGGAGCAGAGACTACGTCACAGGAGTGAGTGCTAACGAGCACTTCCACCTTGGAGCAGAGACTACGTCACAGGAGTGCTAACGAGCACTTCCACCTTGGAGCAGAGACTACGTCACAGGAGTGCTAACGGGTACTTCCACCTTGGAGCAGAGACTACGTCACAGGAGTGATAACGAACACTTCCACCTTGGAGCAGAGACTACGTCACAGGAGTGCTAACGAGCACTCTCACACAAGTGCTCGTCTCATCAAATAATTTACTACTTGAAAAATTAGGTACATTGTAGATTTAATACTGAACGTTTGCGATTCTACTTTTTTATAATTCAGTTGTAGCATTTGGGGGACGAAACTAGCTGGTACATAATTAATTCTGGGATAAATCTTTCGGTATATATACTTTCGTAGCTTGCAAGAGTATTAGAATTTTTCTTGAACCTAACTTATACTTGGATAATATTATATACAATTGTAATTTTTTCATATATTATAATGAATACTTTCAAAATTAAGAAGAGGGGTGAATTTGAACTTAAAGAATATATATAATTTTTTTTTCAACAAGTCGGCCGTCTCTCACCGAGGCAGGGTGACCCAAAGAGAAAGAAAATCCCCAAAAAGAAAATACTTTCATCATTCAACACTTTCACCTCACTCACACATAATCACTGTTTTTGCAGAAGTGCCCAGAATACAACAGTTTAGAAGTATATACGTATAAAAATACACAATATATCCCTCCAAACTGCCAATATCCCAAACCCCTCCTTTAAAGTGCAGGTATTGTACTTCCCATTTCCAGGACTCAAGTCCAATTATATAAAACAACCGGTTTCCCTGAATCCCTTCACTAAATATTACCGTGCTCACACCAACAGATCGTCAGGTCCCAAATATCATTTGTCTCCATTCACTCCTATCGAAAACGCTCACGCACACTTACTGGAAGTCCAGCCCCTCGCCCACAACACCTCCTTTACCCCCTCCCTCCAACCTTTTCGAGGAAGACCTCTACCCCGCCTTCCTTTCCCTACAGATTTATACGCTCTCCATGTCATTCTACTTTGATCCATTCTCTCTAAATGACCAAACCACCTCAACAAACCCTCTTCAGCCCTCTGACTAATACTTTTATTAACTCCACACCTTCTCCTAATTTCCACACTCCGAATTTTCTGCATAATATTTACACCACACATTGCCCTTAGACAGGACATCTCCACTGCCTCCAACCGCCTCCTCGCTGCAGCATTTACAACCGAAGCTTCACACCCACATATAAGAGTGTTGGTACTACTATACTTTCATACATTCCCTTCTTTGCCTCCATAGATAACATTTTTTGAATCCACATATACCTCAACGCACCACTCACCTTTTTTCCTTCATCAATTCTATGATTAACCTCATCCTTTATAAATCCATCCGCTGACATGTCAACTCACAAATATCTGAGAACATTCACTTCTTCCATACTCTTCCTCCCCAATTTGATATCCAATTTTTCTTTATCAAAATCATTTGATACTCTCATCACCTTACTCTTTTCTATGTTCACTTTCAACTTTCTACCTTTACACACATTCCCAAATTCGTCCACTAACCTTAGCAATGTTTCTTTAGAATCTCCCATAAGCACAGTATCATCAGCAAAAAGTAATTGTCACTTTCCATTTTGTATTTGATTCCCCATAATTTAATCCTACCCCTCTCCCGAACACCCTAGCATTTACTTCTTTTACAACCCCATCTATAAATATATTAAACAACCATGGTGACGTTACACATCCCTGTCTAAGACCTACTTTTACCGGGAAGTAGTCTCCCTCCCTTCTACACACCCTAACCTGAGCCTCACTATCCTCATAAAAACTCTTTACAGCATTTAGTAACTTACCACCTATTCCATGTACTTTCAACATCTGCCACATTGCTCCCCTATCCACTATCATATGCCTTTTCTAAATCCATAAATGCAATAAAAACTATCCTACCTTTATCTAAATACTGCTCACTTATATGCTTCAATGTAAACACTTGATCTACACATCCCCTACCCACTCTGAAACCTCCTTGCTCATCCTCAATCCTACATTCTGCCACCTCTAATTCTTTCAATAATAACCCTACCGTACACTTTTCCTGGTATACTCAGTAAACTTATTCCTCTATAATTTTTACAATCTCTTGTCCCCCTTCCCCTTAAATAAAGGGACAATACATGCTCTCCGCCAATCCCTAGGTACGTTCCCCTCTTTCATACATTTATTAAACAAAAATACTAACCACTCCAACACTATATCCCTCCCTGCTTTTAACATTTCTGTCATGATCCCGTCAATTCCAGTTGCTTTACCCCCTTTCATTCTACGTAATGCCTCACGCATCCCCCCCACACTCACATCCTGTACTTCTTCACTCCTAAAAGATATATATATATATATATAGATATATATATATATATATATATATATATATATATATATATATATATATATATATATATATATATATATATATATATATGTATCTTCCCACACTGGACCAAGGTATTGGTCCAGTGTGGGTAGATTAGTAAAGCACTGCGTACCTTGTTCCAAGGTTCGTAGGTTCGAGTCTCCTTCAGCCAGAGATCAGTGTTTGTGTATATTTCGCCTGCTCTTGCGAATTCCTTGCGCGCATATATATATATATATATATATATATATATATATATATATATATATATATATATGAATGTGTATATATATATATATATATATATATATATATATATATATATATATATGAATGTGTATATATATATATATATATATATATATATATATATATATATATGAATGTGTGTATATATATATATATATATATATATATATATATATATATATATATGAATGTGTGTATATATATATATATATATATATATATATGAATGTGTGTATATATATATATATATATATATATATATATATATATATATAATGAATGTGTGTATATATATATATATATATATATATATATATATATATATATATATATATATATATATATATATATATATGAATGTGTATATATATATATATATATATATATGAATGTGTGTATATATATATATATATATATATATATTATATATATATATATATATATATATATATATATATATATATATATGAATGTGTATATATATATATTATATATAATATATATATATACACATTCATATATATATATATATATATATATATATATATATATATATATATATATATATATATATATATATATATACACACATTCATATATATATATATATATATATATATATATATATATATATATATACACATTCATATATATATATATATATATATATATATATATATATACACACATTCATATATATATATATATATATATATATATATATATATATATATATATATATATATATATATATATATATATTTTTTATATATACACACATACACGCGCAGAACCACCATTGTGAAAAAATAGCGAAATTCCAAGCGGTTCCGTGGTTTCTCACATTATCAAGGATCTTATGTATGTTATTTCTATTGTTCAAGGCTACAAATGCAACAGAAATAATATTTCTTACCTTAAATTATGGCTACCGGTGTTTGTCGATGATTGTGGAGGAGGGAGTGGAGAGGCATGCTGAGGCCCATCTGGGATGTGGTGGATTGTAGTCCAGTCTGTCAGTCAATCCAGCCGAGTGAGTCAGTAGGTCACTCATTCAAGTCAGTCAAGTCATTAGGTCAGTCAAGTAAGTAGATCAGTCAGTAATTCTGTAAATCAGCTGTCATTAAATAAATCAGTCTGGTCAGTAAGTCAGTAAGTCATTCAGTAAATCAGTCATGTCAGGTCAGCCAAGTCATTCAGAAAGTCAGTAAATCAGGTCAGTCAGTAAGTCAGCCATTCAGTAAATCAATCGTCAGTAGGTCAGTCAGGTCAGTAAATCAGACGACAGCCTGGCTTATTCATTACACAAGCCCGTATATTTGCTTCACTCTTTTTAATGATACGAACCGACGCTTCATTAATAAACTCTCGCCATATCCACCATATTTAAGCATTTCTCATATCTCTGTTTTCTTCATAATTCCCAGACTTCAACCTTTTTTACCTTGTCTTGCCGCTTCCTGGCATCACTTGCATGCCTCCTGGGTGCCATGGTTCTTTGGCCGATGCAATATATGGCAGTTAAAACACCAAAACCCGATTCACAAAGAATGCTGAGCACCACACTAGACGGGTATATACCGAGCGCTGGTATGGAGGTGTCAGGGTTGGGAACTATGGCCTCCCCTGTAACAATGGCCTCACCAACAGGCAAACTGCTTAGCGCTCATTACACAAAGGGAAAATCTCCGCCGTCCAGGTGGTGGCGCTGAATTTTTTTTCATACTGAGAAGCAGAACAGTTTATACTGAATTTTAAGAAGTGCAAAGCGAAAATATGCCACAGTTTGACAATAGTGTAATAGAGAAAACGTTTTAAAGGAAACCGTTTTAATCGATGGTCTACTATATATATATATATATATATATATATATATATATATACAGGAGGGCCCCGCTTTACGGCGTTCCGCTTTACGGCGTTCCGCTAATACGGACATTTCAAATTATGACCAAAACTCACTATACGGCTCCCCCCACCTGACTTTCTAATACGGTCACCGTGCCCCACCCTGTTTGTTTACATTCTCCATGAGCTCAGTAAGCACTAAGTCTCTCCATTTTGTCTGGAAACTCCAAAATTTCAAATGTTTTTAAAAGTTATTTCATATTTTATATATACTCTGATAATTATACTTATGTATACCTGTACCTAAATAAACTTACATACATCGAGTCATTTAAATGTCGTATATTACGTTAATATACACATTTTCATTAATCCATCCATGATATTTTTTTCAAAATTATATAATAAACACGATGCATAACATATAAATAAGATAAATACACCCCACAGTAGAATAAATAAACAAATGTGAGATGTGAGCAGACGACTTGCACAAGTGGTGATAATAACAATACTGAGTCTCATTAAATGTCGTATATTACGGTAATATACACATTTTCATTAATCCATCCATGATATTTTTTTCAAAATCATATAATAAACACGATGCATAACATATAAATAAGATAAATACACCCCACAGTAGAATAAATAAACAAATGTGAGATGTCGTAGCAGACGACTTGCACAAGTGGTGATAATAACAATACCGAGTCTCATTAAATGTCGTATATTACGGTAATATACACATTTTCATTAATCCATCCATGATATTTTTTTCAAAATTATATAATAAACACGATACATAACATAAAAAGATGATAAATACACCCCACAATAGAATAAATAAACATAAATATAAGATGTGGGAGCCACATAACTTGTACAAGTGACGCCAAGAATAACATTTTCTCTAATCTAACATAAGAGTAAATGTGTTACTGGGGGTAACTGTAGAAAATTATTCCTTTCGTATGTATGTAAGTTTATTCAGGTATACACAAATACAGTTACATAGATTATCATACATAACAACATACGTGTAGAGAACCTAGGATAACCCAAAAAAGTCAGTGTGACTTATTTCCATTGCCTTCACTCAGAGCTTCATTTCTTCTCAAAATGATGTTACATGAGAATGGGAGTGTTCTTCTTTATTAATTCTACCGTATCAATGTAGAGACAACCTGTACACAATGTAACTTGTACACAAACCAGACGTGTACACTTCGTTTGTTTACAAAACTTACCTTCCCCTGGTTTGTTTACATAACTGCGCCTGCCCCCTCTCATGTATTCATTCTTTCTCTCTCTCATTTATTCGTTTTATCTCATTTACTTACTCCTGACCCTACATTAAGACTACAAATATTTTAAGGTAAGTAATGAGTGAACTGTATATACATTTTATCGCTCTGGGATGCTTAAATATCATAGAATAGTATGTGGGTGGGGTGGCCTGGTGAGGCTATTACAATACATACCACACTTGATTTCTTACAATAAATACTACTTGTCTCACCCTAGATTAAGACTATAAATATTTTAAGGTAAGTAATGAGTGCACTATGTGTGTATTGTACCTTTTTATTGTTTTTTGATGCCTGGTTCTATTGCTAACTTAATATATGTTAGTGTAAACTTGTTATCTAGTGTTTGTATGCATTTATAAGTGGAAAAAAAGGGTGTTCCACTTTACGGCGATTTCCGCTTTACGGCGGTAGCCTGGAACCTAACCCGCCGTATAAGTGGGGCCCTACTGTATATATATATGCAAAACAACCACTCTGAAAGAATAGAGAAATTCCAAGCGCTTTCGTGACTACTCACATTATCAAGGAACTATCATAGTTCCTTGATAATGTAAGTAGTCACGAAAGCGCTTGGAATTTCTCTATTCTTTCAGAGTGGTTGTTTTGCATATTCTGAAATCACCTGTTTACTGTGATCTTATTGCATATATATATATATATATATATATATATATATATATATATATATATATATATATATATATATATATATATATATATATATTACCTATTTCATAAATTTTGGATATTTCCTCATCTATGAACTCTTGACTACAAATACGTAAAGCTCTCAAAAACATTGATTAGAAAACAGACAGTTTAACTCTATCTTGATGTAAAGAATAATGGACATAGGAACAGTTATTTGTAGGTTTTCTCTATTCTTTCACAGTGGTTGTTTTGCATATACTATATATATATATATATATATATATATATATATATATATATATATATATATATATATATATATATATGTGAAAGCACAATCTTATTTAGTTATACCACAACACATACATACTTTCCCTTAACATTTCAGATTATTAAATGACTGACTACCATAAATAATCTTCGGTACTCAATAATGATGCTACATCCTTGGTAACTAACAAGAGTCACAGCCAGAATGAGTAGCCTGTTTTTGCTATATACCTAAGAAGAAATTATAAATTTTGGCTCTGGTGGCCTGGTGGTTAACGCTCTCGCTTCACACGGTGAGGGCCTGGGTTCGATTCCCAGCCAGAGTAGAAACATTGGACGTGTTTCTTTCCACCTGTTGTCTATGTTCCCCATCAGTAAAATGGGTACCTGGGTGTTAGTCGACTGGTGTGGGTCGCATCCTGGGACACTGACCTAAGGAGGCCTGGTCACAGACCGGGCCGCGGGGGCGTTGACCCCCGGAACTCTCTCCAGATCTCCAGAAACACCGTGGAACACCCTAAGAAAAGTGTGATTCTTTTATCAAAATTTAGTAACAACGTGAAAAATAAGGCCTGTCGGGTATGAATCTGCCACCTCATCTAACGCAAGCAATTTTGTAATTAATATTTTTTGTTTAGACATGACTTCTGGTAGATTCGAATTTGGGACTTTATAATCCCCTGGGCCAGATTCTAATCAGTTTATTATCTGAAAGGTAAAAGAAAATCAGAATCAGTGAAGCTTACTAAGGTTCCGTTTGCGCTCTGAATTGATTTTCACGACCTTCTCTTCACGTCTTACTTGAGTTTTCCCTAACATTCGAGAGCAGTTAGTATGGGTCAGTCTATCCTCAAAACCTCCGTATAAAGTGATGAAATCTAGTTAGCATCAATGAAAATCAGATTCATTTTAACGTGGTGGATGGAATGACTCCAGATACTGTGGGGTTTAGGAACTCTCAGGACTGGAGATCGACTCTTAACACTGTTATGCCTTAAAATAGTCTCTTACCAAGCCTTGCGAGTTATGACTTCAGCAACTGTTAAACGTTCTTTACTCATTGCTACTCACAACTTCATCAATCTGGCCATATGATTAATCAGACACTCCGCTGGCCCTCGACTGAATCTGTCAGGAAAACTTAAATTTTCAGGAATCGCTATTTGTTATAGTTTTTCATGCATAGTTTACCTCTTATTCAAGTTTTGTCTTCGTCGCTTCGTCTGTGACTATTATTTTTATGCAATTTTTGTTCAGAATGTTGCCATTTATTGATCAAAAATGTTCGAGTTGAACAAATTTACCATGAAATGAGAATTTCAATATTGAAATTAACAATTGGTTAGTGTCTGAGAGTGAGGTCTCATTTCATGGTCAGAAGTGATCAAATATTGATCTGATGTTGCATCCAGGATGCAACATTAGATTTCTATATAAAAGTTAGTTAAGCTACAGTTATGGCTACCCACACAAGAGTTCGTTGGAACACACTGCGGTTGAGTCGGTATAGCTGAGGACTTGCAATACAAGACCCTCCTAGGGTCGGTCCCCAGTACGCCTTATACAGAGGAGGTTACACATCATCTTCACACACTACACATCGTTAAAAATGTTACATCAAAATGTTCAGCACCTTGAAGTGATTCGTGGTTTTCTTAACAGTTATTTTCCATATCTGTACGGTAATAAGACTTAAGTCCTATATTTATACGGTGGTGAGAATTTAGCCTTATGTCTGCACAGACATGAGACTTTAGCTCTATGTCTGTACGATGGTAAGACTTCATTCACTCCCTTGTCTGTACGGTGATGAGAATGCAGTCCCTTATCTGTTTTGTGAATGGATTTCAGCCCCATGTATGTACGGTTATAAGACTTCAGCCTCATGTATAAACGGTGATAGGACTTCAGTCCCATGTATGTAAGGTGATAAGACTTTGGTCCTTTGTATGTACAGTAAAGAGAATTTATTCTGTAGACTCCACGGTGATAGAACTTTAGTCTCACGTCTCTTGTGTTTAAAGTCATGGCTTTCCAGGTCCATGATTGTATCGTGTTAGGACATGTCAACGCAATGACTTAATGTGCATTATCGCGTTGATGTTCTAATGTTATAAATTTATATAAAGTACCAGCGATGTCCAATAAAAGAAAAGAAATATTTATTGAATTATCCGAGTGTCACTCAAGATATTTTATTTGGTCTAAGGGAATTATGAGTCTGTTATAACACTGGCCACATCCTGGCAACTTCCTCTGTCAAATGGTAAGAAGGTATTTACAAGCTGGACACTTGCTGAGTCAACCGGTAAGAGGTCGGGCACAAGTTGGCCACTTACTGTGTTGTCTGGTGAGAGGGTAGCCACAAACTGGACAGTTACGTGTTGACTAGCGAGTGGTTAGTCACATAACTCAGTATTCGTTATGTCCATTAACATGCACGATGGATCGCATGCGTCTGTAGATAATGTTACTTTAACATTAACTTCACTGAATGTAGATCATCATGGTGTGTGCCAGTAAGAAATATAGATGAAGAAATTGGTGGTAGTGTCAGGGAAGTTGTCTTCTTCCTGTGATGAAACGTGAAGATACGAGGTTATTGGCTCTGCCTCAGCAGATTAAGAGATGAAATTCGCCATCGAAGAGGATAATCCCATAGTCCACATATGGCGCCATAAATGTAAACACAACGACGAGTTAAAGACAGCAGTGACACAGGGCTGATATCACAATTATTAAAAAAAAAAACTATTGCTGTGTTTCGACCATATATTTATACGTTTTCGGAAGTGTTGCCTAAAATAATAAGCACATGAAATAGTTGTTTTAATTTTGTTAGTAATAAAGTTACTGTCTTATGACTTTTATTTTCACCCTTAGATAAGGGTATGAACCAGTCTCTTTGAAGAATGTTATAGATGGTGACAAATTCTAACACTGAGCCACGATATGTATGTTACCTGATTACGAACAGAGACGTTCTTAAAATTACTTATATAGAGCAGCAGAGTCCTTTTAGAAACACGTTCCATACGAGATAAAGTTTAAAGGTATTTAGTTTGTCATGAGAAATGGAATAATATGTTCTGAATTGGGTCTTTGTCACAGGATGAGCCGCTCACTGGAGCTTCAGGTTATGTGACCGACGTCAGTTGGAACTCTAGTCCATCAGGTGAAATGGGGAAATTTCTTCCAAACGCGGGTTTTACTTGTATGATTACCTGTATAGGTCACTTAACAGATGCCTTTCATTGGCTTACCAGACCACCCCGCAAAGAAATTAATATATTGTAAAATGTACTGGGAAGTTTCCCGCTTAATTTAAAAGAGCAAATGATCACCACACTGTAGCATCCTGATGGTGGTATTTTGTATATCAGAGTATATATGAAAAATATTTAATTTTTCTTATGCATTACTACAAATAAGTGTACGTTTAGTAATATGCGACAGAGAATTTATTTTGCATATTTAAGGCAAGTCGTGTTCGTCACATTAAAAAAAATCCTTTCAAAAAATTATATATTAAAACCCTTTACCGGGCAGGTATATTGTAAGCAATAAAAACTGAAAAAATGCTAACGGTTACTCCCTAAAATTTGCTTCTGAAATGTAGGATAATCACATCGACCATACCGACTCACGAAAATCGACTTCAAATATCTCGGAGAAAGGGTTGTATCCGAACAATGGTAAAGCAATTCAGTACCTAGCAGGCCAGTGCTTTAACCACAAGACCACGAAGGCGACAGCAACAGTGTAGACCGAGAAAACTTTAATACTTTTCGTTTGCCATGCACGCTTGCCATATAAGCGTGCATTTAGACCCTGAAAAAGGCCAGATGCGAAAAATAACTGTGATTCTATATGATACATTGTAATGATATTTAGAAGATATTTCAACGATAGAAAATCTACTCCCCCCCCCCCCCACTTCCCCTATTATAAAATTAGTTCAACAAGATTTGCTCTAGGACCAACAACTGCTGCACTTTGCATATTTCAATAACAGCGTGTTACTTTGTGTATCTTTTGTGTCTCGTATTTCCAAAACCAAATGTAAATAATAAGCATTCGCAGTGGGAGTTCCGACCGTAGCAACCACTGGATGCTCCCCTCACACCCGACGATGCTTCACTCACTCCCGACGATGCTTCACTCACACCCGACGATGCTTCACTCACACCCGACGATGCTTCCCTCATACCCGACGATCATTACACATCTTCGTGTGATGGAAAACAAGTGTGTTGAGGTCCGTTATACAGTGACCAGGTTTCCCATCTGGTTGGATGGTTGGTTACTTGGGTTTAGAGCCTTTTGACTACGCTTCGGACAGGCTGCTTGTAACCTCTTCACAATCGGTCTGGGATACTTCGATCCCTAATATAAGAAATTAATTGCTCAGTAGATGTGTGACTCTTGGTGTGTATAGTCCTGTGTCTCCCATCTTTGTGAAATTTTCCAGTAATTTAATTTCAGTGCTATTGCTTGTTTTCCTATTAGTAATTATCCACAAGAAAACATTTAGTTGCGATATATTTTGTAGATTGCGAGTCATAGCCGATTATTTATTTATATTAATTGCTCTCGGCATGTTTTTTATTTATTTTCCTATAATGCCTTTCCATAGAGGAATTCATATAATTACATTAAAACACTGTGATGTTTATAAGAGTATATGCTACACTGAAAATTTTTGTTCTTACTGTCTTTTCTGCAGTTTAAAATGTTTTATTTGCATTTTCGAGTTTTAACTTTTGCAGCTTTCACCTTACGCGCAAATTTCAAAATTTTTTCTATAAAATATGCATTAATCATTATGAGTGTTTTAACAATGTTTACTGATTACCACTTAAACCATAGCTCCTGAAGCCTGGGTCAAGATAATCCACATTGTCCCAACGGGGCCGCATCTGCCGCAAGAAATACAACGGACTCCTGCGACACCCATGGGAGCTAGTCCACACACTTGTTGGAGTTTACCCAGGTGCTTACATTTTCACCACACCTGTAGAAACTCGTCCACACACCTGGCGGAGTTCGCCAACACATCTGATAGGGGTCGCTAGGTGATCACATCTTCCATCCAACTTGTCGGAGCTCGTCCAGATGTTTACCTCTTTCAGCACACTAACTGGAGCTCGCACAGGTGTTTACATTTTGCACCACACCTGTAGAAACTCAGCCCCACCCACCTGTAGGAGATCGGCGACACAGTTCGCCTAGGTGATCCCAAATTCCTGTCAACCTGCCCACCGGTTAACATCTTCAAACACACCTGCCGAAGCTTGCGCTAGTGTTTGTGTCTTTCACCACATTTGTCGGAGCTTACCACCTACACACCTGTTGGAGCTCTCCCAGGTGATCACATTTTTCAGGACGTCTGTCAGCTTTGTGAACACACCAGGGTTCCAAGTCTAGCTCACCTGAGGGTCCCCCTTTAGGACCCCCCTCACCCAGGTGCTCACATCTGTGAGAGAAGGGATATTGAGGAGCGGCGGACGTCTGCGGCAGTGGGTTTCCTTTCCACAACCATGAACTCCACCTCGGGTCTGGAGCGGCTCACCCAACACCCAGCGATCAGCCTAGCCGCCTCCTCATGGCTCTGGCCTGCAGGGAGGCAAAGGGATGAAGACAAAAGAAACAAATCAGTGTGCACATATATTTTTCTGTTAAGTTTAAAGCCAGGAATATGAAAAAACTAGTGATTTATGATCTTCCTATAGACCTCCTCTCGACCCGATTGTAATTGTTGAAATTGCAAAGTTAGTAAATGCTCAACGAGTTCGACAAATAATCTTATACAAAGGCTTAGAGAAAGAGAAACCGATGTAAAAGCAGACGGTGAAAGAGACATAATCAAGTTGAACCCACCGTCTAGTTTTTGACCATCCACAGCCAGGATAAGCTGGCCAACTCGAAGTCCTCCAGCCTCGAAGGCCGCTCCGTGTGCTGCGATATTGATGACCCTAGGAAGCTTCTGCTTGGTGTCTGCTCCACCCTCGATGGCGATGCCCAGGTTTGGTCGCGTCTTCTTCACCACGACCCGGAACCTGCCCAGGCTGTCGCTCACCACCAGCGAAGTCTGCAGATGAGAGCACTCAGTAAATATAGACTAGAGAATAAGAAACTTTTGTACAGTTGAGAAAGTATCTGGTAATAAAAGTTCCGTACTGTACAAAAGTGGTTTTTTTTCCACAGCTTGTCAGTATTAACATACCAGTTATAACCAATATACATGACCTGACCACCTGACTCTGCACGCTGAGAGTGGGAGTGTAGTGAAAATTTGGTCTGGTCATATTTCAAGCAAAATTTTATGAGTGACGTGTCAGGAATAGCTGAAATTACTCACAAATTATATTAATCGAATCACGTTTCATAAAAATTAGTTTTGATTTTAATATGAATATTTGTTCAGAGTTATATGTACCTGGAGGGTGTTCCGGGTGTCAACACCCCCGTGGCCCAGTCCTTGACCAGGCCTCCCGGTGGATCAGGGCCTGATCAACCAGGCTGATGCACGTAATCCGGCTTACGAACCACAGCCAGGCTGTTCGGGTACTGGCTTTAGATGTATGTCCAGCTCCCTCTTAAGGCAGTGAGGGGTCTATTGGTAATCCCCCCTATACCTGGTGGGAGGCTGTTGTGCCTGTTGGAAAGGCTAGATTCATTTATAATAAACAACTGCTGTTTATTACAACTGAGTTCATTAGCGATGTGGCCTTGATGGGAGGGGGGGGGGTAAGACTAGAACTACTGTTAAAACTCCTGGGCCGAGGGAAGGAGTTCAGCTGGGTGACAGTTGGTGCCTCTAACGGAATATAATACTGTAAGTATTAGCTCTGATTCTTTCCTCTTAGAAGTCCTGTGGTGAAAATGGTAGAGCATCTGACAGTCAACTTAAAGACCGCTTTTCGTGCATATATATATATATATATATATATATATATATATATATATATATATATATATATATATATATATATATATATATATATATATATCAATAACAACACTTCACTAACCAAGGACTCGAACCTATGCAGCTTTGGCCTGCCTCATGGTGGGCGAAAATGCATGACGCCCCTAATCCACTGGACCATACGATCCTTAAGAGTAGGGCATCCAGCGGAACTGGATGTTGTACTCCCTACCCAAGGACACACGATAGTGTGGATGACTAAGCTATTTTCATTCTAGCATTTTATATTATTGTGACCACGAACGAGTGGTATTGATCAATAACACCACCATCGTGTGTCCTTGGGTAGGGAGTACAACATCCAGTTCCGCTGGATGCCCTACTATTAAGGATCGTATGGTCCAGTGTATTAGGGCGTCATGTGTTTTCGCCCACCATGAGGCAGGCCAAAGCAGCATGGGTTCGAGTCCTTGGCTAGTGCAGTGTTGTTATTGATCAATGATATATATATATATATATATATATATATATATATATATATATATATATATATATATATATATATATATATATATAACAAGTCGGCCGTCTCCCATCGAGGCAGGGTGACCCAAAAAAGAAAGAAAATCCCCAAAAAGAAAATACTTTCATCATTCAACACTTTCACCTCACTCACACATAATCACTGTTTTTGCAGTGGTGCCCAGAACAAAACAGCTTAGAAGCATATACCTATAAAGATACACAACTGCTAATATCCCGAACCCCTCCTTTAGAGTGCAGGCATTGTACTTCCCATTTCCAGGACTCAAGTCCGGCTATATAAAAATAACCGGTTTCCCTGAATCCCTTCACTAAATATTACCCTTCTCACACTCCAATAGATCGTCAGGTCCCAAAAACCATTCGTCTCCATTCACTCCTATATAACACGCTCATGCACGCTTGCTGTAAGTCCAAGCCCCTCGCCCACAAAACCTCCTTTACCCTCTCCCTCCAACCTTTTCGAGGACTACCTCTACCCCGCCTTCATTACTCTACAGATTTATACGCTCTCCATGTCATTCTACTTTGATCCATTCACTCTAAATGACCAAACCACCTCAACAACCCCTCTTCAGCCCTCTAATACTTTTATTAACTCCACACCTTCTCCTAATTTCCACACTCCGAATTTTCTGCATAATATTTACACCACACATTGCCCTTAGACAGGACATTTCCACTGCCTCCAACCGCCTCCTCGCTGCTGCATTCACAACCCAAGCTTCACACCCATATAAGAGTGTTGGTACTACTATACTTTCATACATTCCCTTCTTTGCCTCCATAGATAACGTTTTTTGTCTCCACATATACCTCAACGCACCACTCACCTTTTTTCCCTCATAAATTCTATGATTAACCTCATCCTTCATAAATCCATCTGCCGACACGTCAACTCCCAAGTATCTGAAAACATTCACTTCTTCCATACTCCTCCTCCCCAATTTGATATCCAATTTTTCTTTTTCCAAATCATTTGATACCCTCATCACCTTACTCTTTTCAATGTTCACTTTCAACTTTCTACCTTTACACACACACTCCCAAACTCATCCACTAACCTTTGCAATTTTTCTTTAGAATCTCCCATAAGCACAGTATCATCAGCAAAAAGCAACTGTGTCAATTCCCATTTTGTATTTGCTTCCCCATAATTTAATCCCGCCCCTCTCCCGAACACCCTAGCATTTACTTCTTTTACAGCCCCATTTATAAATATATTAAACAACCATGGTGACGTTACACATCCCTAAGACCTACTTTTACCGGGAAGTAGTCTCCCTCTCTTCTACACACCCTAACCTGAGCTTCACTATCCTCATAAAAACTCTTTACAGCATTTAGTAACTTACCACCTATTCCATATACTTGCAACATCTGCCACATTGCTCCCCTATCCACTCTATCAGATGCCTTTTCTAAATCCATAAATGCAATAAAAACTTCCCTACCTTTATCTAAATACTGTCCACATACATGCCTCAATATAAATACTTGATCTACACATCCCCTACCCACTCTGAAACCTCCCTGCTCATCCGCAATCTTACGTTCTGTCTTACCTCTAATTCTTTCGTACACTTTTCCTGGTATACTCAGTAAACTTATTCCTCTATAATTTTTACAATCTCTTTTGTCCCCTTCCCTTTATATAAAGGGACTATACATGCTCTCTGCCAATCCCTACGTACCTTACCCCGTTTCATACATTTATTAAACAAAAATACCAACCACTCCAACAGTATATCCCCCCTGCTTTTAACATTTCTGTCATGATCCCGTCAGTTCCAGTTGCTTTACCCCCTTTCATTCTACGTAATGCCTCACGCACCTCCCCCAAACTCACATCCTGTTCTTCTTCACTCCAAAAAGATGGTATACCTCCATGGCCAGTGCATGAAATTACCGCTTTCCTTTCTTCGTCGACATTTAAAAGTTCCTCAAAATATTCTCGCCATCTACCCAAAACCTCCATCTCCCCATCTACTAACTCCCCTACTTTGTTTTTAACTGACAAATCCATTCGTTCTCGGGGCTTTCTTAACTTGTTTAACTCCAAAAAATTTTCTTATTTTCATTAAAATTTTTTGACAGTGCCTCTCCCACTCTATCATCTGCTCTCCTTTTGTAATCTCTCACCACTCTCTTCACCTTTCTTTTACTCTCCATATACTCTACTCTTCTTATAACACTTCTGCTTTGTAAAAACCTCCCATAAGCTACCTTTTTCTCTTTTATCACACCCTTCACCCATCTACCTCTTACTTGAACTGTAGCTACAACTAAATGATCCGATATATCAGTTGTCCCTCTATAAACGTGTACATCCTGGAGCCTACCCATCAACCTTTTATCCACCAATATATAATCTAACAAACTACTTTCATTATGTGCTATATGACACCTTGTATATTTATTTATCCTCTTCTTCATAAAATATGTATTACTTATTACCAAACCTCTTTCTACACATAGCTCAATTAAAGGCTCCCCATTTTCATTTACCCTTGGCACCCCAAATTTACCTACTACTCCCTCCACAACAGTTTTGCCCACTTTAGCATTGAAATCCCTAACCACCATTACTCTTACACTTGGTTCAAAACTCCCCACGCATTCACTCAACATTTCCCAAAATCTCTCTCTCTCCTCTACACTTCTGTGTTCTCCAGGTGCATATACGCTTACTATAACCCACTTTTCACATCCAACCTTTATTTTACTCCTCATAATCCTTGAATTAATACATGTGTAGTCCTTCTTTTCCTGCCATAACTTATCCTTCAACATTATTGCTACTCCTTCTTTAGCTTTAACTCTATTTGAAACCCCTGACCTATTCCCATTTATTCCTCTCCACTGAAACTCTCCCACCCCCATCAGCTTTGTTTCACTTAAAGCCAGGACATCCAGTTCCTTCTCATTCATAACATCTACAATCATCTCTTTCTTATCATTTGCACAACATCCACGCACATTCAGACTTCCCACTTTGACAATTTTCTTCTTCTTATTCTTTTTAGTAATTACAGGAAAAGGGGTTACTAGCCCATTGTTCCCGGAATTTTAGTTGACTTTTACAACACGCATGGCTTACGGAGGAAAGATTCTTATTCCACTTCCCCATGGATATAAAAGGAAAAGTAATAAAACCAAGAACTATTAAGAATAAAATCAAAGAAAACTCAGATAAGTGTGTATAAATAAACATGTACATGTATGTGTAGTGTGACCTAAGTGTAAGTAGAAGTAGTAAGACGTACCTGTAATCTTGCATATTTATGAGACAGACAAAAGACACCAGCAATCCTACCATCATGTAAAACAATATATATATATATATATATATATATATATATATATATATATATATATATATATATATATATATATATATATATATATATATATTATTGTTGGGCTCCACATAATTATTTTAAGAGAAACTCACCCGTCTGCTGCCACAAGTGTAAGGTGTGTGGGACTCCTCACGTTCCTCACTGGCTGAACGTCTCCCACTTGGCGAGGACGGTGCTGTAGCAGCGCTGTTGAAACACACCTGTAACAGGAACACTTTGAGTACGTAAACACCTGTTTTTTTAATTCATGTGCATATAATTTACTATTTTGTTATGCTTGGAATAGAGATCTGATAGACAATTTATTCACAAGATTAAAATTAGTGACGGAATTCCTATTATTTTTAGCTAATAATTTAAAAAATTATTCAGTATCACACTTTTAATTATAAATATATTTAGCATGGATAGTTGGTGATCAATAAAATTTGTGAATGTTAAAAGTTTGTGCATCAGTAGTTAATACCAACACCTAGGTATTTACTAGACAACTTGCAGATGGTATCAGGTACTGTCGGACTAGTGACTCGGTCTACGACTAAACTTCCTGATCAATAAATCTGTTTTTGTTAGCTTCACATACTATGACAGACACAATAAGGATTTTTGAGCCTAAGACGTTCTCTCTTGCAGATATATAATAATTCAAGTGTAATTCAGCTTACATTACACTCGTAATTCTCCTTACAATATAATGGTTTAACTTTAACATGATATTTTATCAAATGAAACAATAATAGCACTATAGAACATGGGAAAATATCACTGATGTTTTTAATGAAAAGGCACCAAAATTCTAATGAAAATATCATCTTGTTTTATTATTTAGACTGAAATACAAGATATATTTAAGATGCATAAATAACATGATAATTCCCATGGGATTATCAAAACTATTATCCAGAGGGCTGAGGAGTAGTTGTTGAGGTGGTTCGGACATGTAGAGAGAATGGAACAAAACAGAGTGACTTCGAGAGTGTATAAATCTGTAGTGGAGGGAAGGCGGGGTAGGAGTTGGCTTAGGAAGGTTACAGGGATTGGGTAAAGGGGGTTTTGTGTGCAAGGGGCTTGGAATTAAAGCAAGCATGCGCAAACTTGTTAGATAGGAGCGAATGGAGACAAATGGTTTTTAGGATTTGACGTGCTGTTGGATTGTAAGCAAAGCAACATTTATGAAGGGATTCAGGGAAACCGGCAGGCCGGACTTGAGCCCTGGAGATGGGAAGTACAGTGTCTGCACTCTGAAGGAGGGGTGTTAATCTTACAGTTTTATAAACTGTAGTGTAAAGCATCCTTCTGGCAAGACAGTGATGGAGTGAATGACGATGAAAGTTTTTTTTTCGGGCCACCCTGCCTTGGTGGGAAACGGCCGGTGTGTTAATAAACAAAAAAAAAATTCCTATGAATCAATTTAACTAAATTGATAACCTTCTGTAACCTACTAAACCAAAGAGATTAGTGGTTGATCATCTTGTGTGTGTTTGCAAGACGGTGGTTTTCTTTCTTGTGATTACCTGGAGGCAGCACATGTCAGATCTTCAGTTGTCATTTCTCTCTTGAGAATCCTGAATCTTCGAAATATTATCATTCACATAAAAAAAATTGCAAATATATTTCATAAGCCCTCAGTTGTTCCCAGTTACTTCTCTACTATTAAAATTTTAACCTTCTTTTGATTGCTTCGAGATCCGAGAGAAGTATCCTTTCTATCACGTAACATCAGCTCCCTATGTATTAAATCATGTAATAGGCCAAGAAACAGTACCTCAAAATCTTCAATAGACAGACATACACAGTAGCATCTAATGGTTATAATTATAACCATAATTTTTAAAGGAGTAGATCGGAAAGTCATATGACCAAAAACTCCGTCTGCTGGTCATCATGTGACTAAGACCAGCACCACGAAGCACTCGTCATTTTCCTGACAAACCTACCTAACCTAGCTTAATCTTCAATAGGCATAAGTGCTTCTGTTTCACTCCCTCAAGACACCTAATAACCCGCTTAAGAGAAATACGAACTGCAAATTAACACATGCAAGATGCGCATAAGACGTATCACTTGCTGAAACCTTGTCGAAAATATTCGTAGACTCAAATGTACTATCTGATGGCCTGAAAACCATAGAGTCAGGCTTGCATGGGTTGTTGGGTTCCTTATTATATCACAGAAGTTAATAGACCATAATGGAATTTACACTGTGTACTATATAAGTGGCAATGCGAGAGAATAAAATTGTTAATAGTTATCAATAAATGTTTAAGTCAAGCAAACTTTTTCACTTTTATTCTGTAGTTCTTTGGCAGAAAGTATTATCTCCGTGTTTTCCGGTATATAAGAGCATAAGGGCGCTTGTTTTTACAATAAAAAATCTTGGAAAATCACCCTGGCTACAAAATTCAACACTTAAATAATATGCATACGTGTATAGTTGAACAAATTAATTTCTGTACATACGTGTATGTTTAATGAAAATGTGTTCTCGCGTAAATCCCTCACAGAATCAATGGAATTCGTGTAATAACCGGAAAATAACTCGTCTGGTAGGCTTCAAATTTTCACCACTGGTGTTGTTTCCCCAACACTGGAGTTGCGCTCATATTGTTTGGCAAAAGTCCGTTTGTCAACTTTGTTAATAAAAGTTAACATTTTTTATTCAATAACTTCGAAGTGCTTCTTCTAAATGGCTTCAAAACGTTATTACTGATAAATTCTACAAGAAGGATGATACCCAATAAATCTAATCAGGTGTAAATTTGAGGTTTTACTGAAATAGTTCAATAAAACTTGGAATCAATAAGAGAGGCACCTGTCGAATTTGTAAATCATTTATTTACATAACCTGGAATGAAAACTGAGACACATGTGCAGCATCTGGGTATCTTTATTATAGACGTTTCGCCATCCGGTGGCTTTATCAATGCAGATTCTAGGACAAATTTGAAGACAGTAGAACTATATACAAAAGATGAGGTAATCAGTCCCTCAGCCTTGGAGTCAGTGTGAAGAGCACACCACGGCTACTACAACTACAACTTATCCCTTTGGATATGACCTAGTTCCACTGGGGAATCACGCCTGCCAGTGACTATGCCCTCGTCTGCTACCCGTCCCAGTCCACCTGACGTTAGTATATAAGCGCCAGGCTCCTTGCCTGTGCTCCAGAATCTTCACAACTACGGTACTCTTCACACCAACTCCACGGCTGAGGGACTGATTACCTCATCTTTTGTACATAGTTCTACTGTCTTCAAATTATGTCCTAGAATCTGTATTGATAAAGCCAATGGATGGCGAAACGTCTACAATAAAGATACCCAGATGCTGCACTTGTGTCTCAGCTTTCATCTTGTTAGTATTGTATACCATTCTTGTATAACCTGGAATGGTTGGAATCACATCAATAACATGGAAACGATTTTCCTAACTGGCTTTAAAGTTTTACCATTGGTGAACTTCAATATAACACACCTTGTTATTTACTTCGAACTGTTTAATTTTCATTTTGCCCTTTTTTATGAAGAAACTCGCGTATTAGCTAGTGTGTCACAATAAGAAATATATGTATGTATTAATATTGGGATGTGAGAGTGCCAAATTGTTATTTTTTTTGCCAGTGTTACCAAACCTGATTTTTAAAAAATAATCAAAATCAATTTTTTTCCTAACAGAATTTATCAGAATTTTAATGATTTTTAAAATTAATCAAAATCAATTTTTTTTCTAACAGAATTTAACAGATTTTTAAATACAATGAACGAGAGAAACGAAAACTTGAAAAAAAAAAATAAATAAATAAAATCCGCGGTTCTATGTTTTTATATTTAACGAGGAGAAACCTTCCTATTTTTTTCGGAAAACTTTCACCATTATTTTCTTTTGCTTTCTCAAAAATTGTCTTTTATTATTCGAGAACGACTTATTTGACCATCACGCGTGGGTGACCTGTGCCCACTGCTACATAGGTCATTCCCAAATATTGTTTTCCAGTTATAGGTTGGAAAAAGGTTGGTATATTTAATGATATATATATGTAGGTGACATTTTACCCCTTTAAATCTCGAAAAGATATATTATTACGAACCTTACTGCATTTTTATTTTGCCTTGAAGCTGGTGAGGGGCTCTTGATCCTAGGAACTGGACTTATCTATCTCTTGCTTAGATCGTATTTCAAGGCCTCTCATTACACATGAGCTATATGACCCTTACGGGTTTAATGGTTTTCTCTGATGCAATGCATGAAACGGATGAAACGTTTCATGGGTTTAGGATGTCTAGGCATAAATTTTATTAGATTTTGCGTAAAACCTGCAAAATGCTACTTCTGGTCGGCTTTAAACTTTCGGTGTTGATGTTCCTTCCCTCCAAGGAAGAAATTATCTTGATATTAGGTTGTACAAGTTATCTTGTGTTAATTTTATTAGACAAATTGGTTTCTGTGAAATAATTAATGTCTCTTCTGATCAGAAATAGATCAGTGTTTTATACTGATTATCCTGAATAAAGTCAACTTAATGTTATTTTTGTGTATCTTTGACATCTGTGTGCCCTCAACATCTGTGTGCCCTCAACATCTGTGTGCCCTCAAGACTATTGTTGAAAATTTATGTACGCTAATCTTATACTAAACTTAAAAACTGGTGAATAGCAAAATGGTATAAAAAACTGGTCTGGAAAGGTCCCAATTTAGTTTTTTTGTAAGACATTTGAAAAATGTTATTTAACTTCAACCCTTCTATGCTAACTTGATAATGCAACTACTGAGGGATTTTATGTGTATTTTGTTTGTGTATTTAAGGATATTGGATTCAAGAATCTCTAATGGTTATAATCATAACCATATTTTTTAAACGAGTGGGCTGGTAAGCCAGCGGAAGTCCTCGGTCAGATGACCAAAAACTCCAGCTGAAAGTCATCATGACTTAAGACCCGCGTCTGGAAACGCTTGTCCTGTTTCCTGACAAATCTTACTTAACCTAACATAAGGATACTGGTCTCGAGCATCTGTTTGAGTAATCGGAATTTGATTTGGGTTGTATATGCCCTAATTTACTAATTTATTCAAGAAATTTGAATGTTTTCGTATGATTAGTGAATTACTATTTTCAATGTTTATATTCATTTGCATCATCACTTCAGGCAGCTCTCTGTACTACTCGCGCGTGCACTGAGGCCCAGGAGGTCTGGTGTTACAGAATATAGGGATACCATTTTAAGGACCACCCTGTGACCGAAATACATCTATTTATGAACACTTAGAACGAATACTTACGAAAACGTAACAAGGCTTTCATGTAAACGTAGCACCCCAGTATTAACACGTTAAAGATGACTCTCACATGGATACTTTGGCTATGGCACGGATACCATTACATTTAAAAATGGCGAGTCGAGACCTGCCTAATAACAACGAGAGCCTTTCTATGTGCAAGATACTCCAGTGCTGAAGAATTAAAGGTGATTAGGAGAGGTGTTCTCCAGTTAATGATGAGGCACCAATAATCTATACTTTTTTTACATTGCTAGAAAAATAATAAACATGTACAAACACAGCTTAAAACTATAATTATGTTTTTTCGTAAGATGCATCAATGTTTGTAGATGGTTTTAAGAAGCAGCCTCAAGTTATAGCATCAAGAAAAACAAATCAGTGTATTTTAACAATTTGCAAATTTGCACTGTCACAGTCTAATAAATTCTAAGCATTCCTTTAAGCAGGATACACCGTGTTCAAAGTTTGAAGCCAGTCAAATGAAACGTTCTAGAGCAATTGCATGAAAACTTGGAATCCTCGACTATAAAAGCCAGAGTAAAAGGAAATACTCAAGAACCAGATTTGATAAAGAAAAAATATACATGAGTTGTATCATGCAAGTCCAGACGAACACACAAGTAGAGGAGGCATGACACTCCAAGAAGTTGAATGAGTGAAGATTGAAATGTATCACTTAGGAACTGAAAACCTGCTTGAGACACCGAGAAATCAGGAAATAGTTCTGTATGACTTACCGAGGATCTACACAGAGCGATATGTTCCATCAATAAAAGATCCTTTTGCAATATTTCTTCATTTCTGTCTACAGCAAACTATTTGGATTCTACACCCAAATATACACACAAGCATCTTCCTTATGTTTGCCATCACCTCCCATAATTCCTGCGCTTCCCAACACCTGCCTTTATTCCCCTTCATAAATACTCTCCCCACCTCGGACATCTGCTTTCACCTGCCCCCCAACACCGGTTGATACTGACCCGTCTGCTGCCACATGTGTAAGGTGCGTGGGACTCCTCCCGCTCCTCACTGGCTGATCGTCTCCCACTGGGCGAGGACGGTGCTGTTGCAGCACTGTTGAAGCATACCTGTAAAAAAACGACCTGTTAATACCTAAAGGTCTCCAGCAATACAAACGCATAGTGTTAAAACTCCCGTTAGTAGCTTAAACATTTTAAATGAAGGAGTCCCAGAACTCTAGTTATGCAACATGAAACGAAATAGCTTATGTTTCTTGCTGAATATTGTAAACAACTCTTAGTTAACAGTAAAACGCACTTTTGTTTAGCATTCTTGTACCTGAGGAGGGATAATTGTCAGTATTATATGAGATACGTAAATGAGAATTCACATGTATGTGTTAATGCACACTAAGATTGAATAGGTACGTGGTAGTTACTCCCTCTCAATAAAAAAAACTGCAGACCTACTGGAATTATTCAATCGTTAAGCAGAAGAATTATAAGACTGAGATATCACCTCACATATGGCCTAACACCTGATTTAGCATACTGAGCATGAGGGTGAAGCTAAAATTTTGTCAGGTCATATGTCAAGTAAAATTTATGAATGACATGTCATGGATTAAATTCCTAACAAATTCTGTAAATTATAAATGAATCTAATTTATATAACCCTGAACTAATATTCATAATAAAATTAATATTATTTTAATGAAACTTTATTCGATTATATTTCTCTCAACCATGGACTTGTTTGAAATAGCTATGAACCATTTCATTTTTTACTTAAATAGTTTAGCTCTTTCCATAATGTTTACTCTAAAGTTTAAACAAAATAACTCATTGCCTCTTTTAGATTAAAGATAACTATGGATATGAGCATTTACAGTCCAGAGTTCATAGACGACGAAATTTTGAAGATGTATCTAAAAAAGTAATTGACAAATTTTTCAAAACTGCAATTAATACATTTTAGAATTAGGAAAAAGACAAACATTCAACCAAGAATGTGCTGGTTGCACCTTGATATCCCTCTACTTATGAATTTTAAAGTCAGAGTTGTTTTTAAAAATCTATATACAGTAAAAAAAGCTGACGAAGAATTTCCCCAAAAATGCTGATGACTCTCTATACGATTCACTGTAAAAAATTCAGTATAGTCTAATACTGTCAGAAGGATCAGGGTTGTCACTACAGGGATGCACAAAATAGTGACAGAAATTGATAGGATGGGCAGGGGCAGATTGTTCGAGAGGAGGCAAATGGGTATACAAGGGCAGAGCCGGAAGTTAATTAAAACAAAGATGAACCAAAGGGTTGTTAGATCACAGTTCTTAAACCTTAGAGCGACTAGGAAATAAAATAACCTAGACAACATAGTGATTATGGCAGGAGCTATACATAGCCTTAAGAACTGGTATGATAGAGCTCACGCAGCCAGGAGAGTGAGAACCAAATAACAGCCAGTGAAGAGGCAGAACAAGGACTTGATAATCAAAATTGACAACTATGTACAGGTAATTATTCACACACACACACACACACACACACACACACACTGTCACAAACAAACAAGGATGATGGAGGAAAACAGATTTAAACAGACCGGAAACTAGTAAGGCATTAGGATCACACAGCCAGGCAGACACGCACGAATGCTCGTAATTTCAGAATGCTATGTACGTGAATACACTCAAGGACACTGTCAGGACTACTTGAACCTGTGTATCACACATCTCACATGATTATGTGAAGGTAGTGGTGGTCATTGACCCATCTGAAGTACCTAGTTATTCATTGATATATACAAACATAGTCATGTATTTATATATATAATGTTTCACCTGAACATTTCTAAGAAAGTCTATGAACAGTGAAGATTTACTAAGCTCTGGCTTCAGGTTAGGTACATATGAAAATTCCGACCATCTAAGATCGAGTGAATTAGAGCATTTAGTCAAGATTTTAAATTAATTGGAGTTTAAAGGGTGATTTAAAGCAAATGAATATTCGTGAATTTTAGAGCGGGATGGGTGAGTTAAAGGGAGATTTGTTCTGAGACTCGGCTTTATGCTCGCATATCCTGGTCTGGAAATTTCGTGACGAACTGCCAATATACTGCAACGAACATTTGGGACATTTATAGTTACATACAATATTTGAACATAAAGGTGTAGGGAGTCTGTTCAAAAATGAACCAACAGTTAAAGAATTAGTAAAGACAAAACGAAAAGAAATTTGAGAATAAAGTTCAGACATTAAGGCTGATAGTTTCTTGGGGTAAAATTAACATATCTATAATAAGGAAATCTAATATATTTAATATCTCTGGACACTTTATACACTGGCTTAAAGGGTTTAAACCAACTATCCAAGTACGTCCTTGCTATATACTTAATAATATATAAGTGGCAACATTATTTAGAAAGAACTTATTGTATTCAGTTCCAAATTAAAGTTCATTCAGCTGGAAGAAAGTAAGAAACCTTGATGACTTAAAGTTTTAATAACATTAAATTTAAACTTGACAGTCAACAAGCCAACTTATTTCAAGAAAGTACAGAAAAGAATTAGTGTGTGAGACCAGGAGGAGAATCCATTGCAACACCATAATTAACCTGCTTGTAGAGTCTATCATTGCAACACTATCATCAACCTGCTTATAGAATCTATCATTGCAATACCATCATCATCCTGCTTATAGAATCTATCATTGCAACACCGTCATCAATCTGCTTATAAAGTCTATAATTGCAATACTATCATCAACCTGCTTGTAGATTCTATCATTGCAACACCATCATCAACCTGCTTATTAAGTGTATCATTGTAAAACCATGAACCTGCTCATAGAGTCTTTCACTGTACATGAAACTAGAATCATGAACGGACAATTTCAACTTTTTCCTGTTAAAACCCTCTATTAATTCAGATTTAACAAGTAAAGAATTAACACATAAGGTTTCTGTCTCTAATAAATATACATTAGTAAAAAAAAAACAATTTCAATAGTACAAAATAGTAAAGCTTTGCGTTGTAGGAGGCCAACTGGTCCACAGTTATAAATAATAGCGAAGTTTTACCAATAAAACGGTAAATTTCAAATAAGTCAAACCTCTAAATATATTAAAATTATATCCAACCAATAAGAAGGAAACAGATGCAAAGGTAATTCAGATTAAATATATCAGGCCATAAGCTCCCTCTTCTCCCCAAAAACAAATAAATAAATAAATAAAGGAAGTGCTTAAAAAAATGAAGGTGATGAGTAAGCACATGAAAGCGTTCAACTTTTTTTTTCTATTTTCACTGGTATTTTTATATATTTGCAATAACGCGTTTACTTGTGAACATATTTCCGTCAAAGGCATCAATTGTAAGCCAAATGACACTTCCCCACAGTCCAGGAGCTTTACCAGTAAATCTGTTCTTGAGGGAGATAAGAATAGACTTACTGCTAAAACTCTATTCTTTGCTGTGGGAAAGTGTCATTGCGGCTTCAGTTGGCGTCACTGATGGGTACATGAAAAAGGTAATGTTTCCCAGTATACGTCTGGTATCTCAGGGGGTAGAGAGATGGACCTGTTAATTTTGGGACCAAGGTTGAAGCCTCTCGGCCATATTTCTGTTTATTCATTTACAGTCGTTCAGTACGACTTAATAAACTTTAATACCCTGCTTCATCTCTCTGGCACAACTGGCCTGTCTTGCAGCTAGAACGTTCCCCTGAGCTAATCTGCTTGGACTTCCTACTCATTTCTGTAACACTGCAAACTCTTCGTGATGTGTTAATTGCAACACGAAATATCTAAAGCTATTATTCAACTCACCCTGTGGCTGTTTTGCGTCTTACATCGCTTGTTTACAATAATTTAGCAATAAACAAACACAATGAAATATATTTTTTTCGTTAGGTTCAGAATGATTTTTTGCGACATTAGCGAATACACGAACTTTTGCTTGGCTTATTCGGCAAGAAGGGCGTTGCTATTTAAGCGAAAATAGCAAGTTTTACCTATTCGGCACGATATATATATATATATATATATATATATATATATATATATATATATATATATATATATATATATATATGTATATATATATATATATATATATATATATATATATATATATATTTCTTGCTTTCAACACAACGGCCGTATCCCACCGAGGCGGGGTGGCCCAAAAGGAAAAACGAAAGTTTCTCCGTTTACATTTAATAATATATACAGGAGAAGAGGTTACTAGCCCTTTGCTCCCGGCATTTTAGTCGCCTCTTACAACACGCATGGCTTACGGAGGAATATATATATATATATATATATATATATATATATATATATTTATATATATGTATATATATATATATATATATATATATATATATATATATATATATATATATATATATATATATATTTATATATGTCGTGCCGAATATGCAAAACTGGTCAATTAGCAAGAACTCATTTAAAATTAAGTCCTTTCTAAAATTTTCTGTTATACGTTTAAAGATATATACGTATTTTTCATTAATGTTAATGTAAAAAAAATTTATTTTGTACCAAAAGAATCTTAAAAAACTTACCTAACCTTATTATAACAAGAACAATTTATTTTAGCCTAACCCAACAATATATATTTTTGATTTGTTTACAATAATTTAATACTAAACAAACACAGTGAAATATATTTTTTTAGTTAGGTTCAGAATGATTTTGGCGAAATTATTGCATACACAAATTTTCGCTTGTCCTATATGGCAAGATGAGCGTTGCTATTTAAGCCAAGATCGCAAGTTCTGCCTATTCGGCACTACATTTTATATATATATATATATATATATATATATATATATATATATATATATATATAATATATATATATATATATATATATATATATATTCTTTCTTCTTTCAACACACCGGCCGTATCCCACCGAGGCGGGGTGGCCCAAAAGGAAAAACGAAAGTTTCTCCTTTTACATTTAGTAATATATACAGGAGAAGAGGTTACTAGCCCCTTGCTCCCGGCATTTTAGTTGCCTCTTACAACACGCATGGCTTACGGAGGAAGAATTCTGTTCCACTTCCCCATGGAGATAAGAGGAAATAAACAAGAATAAGAACTAGAAAGAAAATAGAAGAAAACCCAGAGGGGTGTGTATATATGTGCTTGTACATGTATGTGTAGTGTGACCTAAGTGTAAGTAGAAGTAGCAAGACGTACCTGAAATCTTGCATGTTCATGAGACAGAAAAAAGGACACCAGCAATCCTACCATCATGTAAAACAATTACAGGCTTTCGTTTTACACTCACTTGGCAGGACGGTAGTACCTCCCTGGGCGGTTGCTGTCTACCAACCTACTACCTATAATATATATATATATATATATATATATATATCCACAACCCAGCAAACCGCCCCGACGGGATCACCGTCTATCCTTGGAAGAATGGCAAGCTCTTAGCATGGGACTATACCTGTGTGTCCACACTGGCTGACACCTATATCCATCACAGTGTCGGCCGACAGGGAGGAGCTGCTGATCACAGGGAGGAGTACAAGATCAGCAAGTACAGGGACATAAGCCAATAGCATCAATTTGTCCCAGTGGGAACAGAGACCTTGGGATCATGGGTAGAAAATGCCACACGTTTCCTTAAAGAATTGGGTTCAAGACTCAACGACACCACCAGGGACCTAAGGGCAGCCACTTTCATGCTCCAGCTTCTCAGCGTGGCCATCCAGAGGGGAAATGCTTGCTGCATACTTGGCTCGCGTCCGGCTTCGGAGGAGCTGGAGGAAATTCATAACCTTTAATATATTGTACAATTGTGTTCATGTTTGTGTTTTCTGTAAATGTATTCTGTCTATTAATAAATTTTCCCATAGAATATATATATATATATATATATATATATATATATATATATATATATATATATATATATATATATATATATATATATATATATTTTATATATATATCTTCGTGTCTGCCTTGCTGCAACTGTGATTGAATCATGGATTTTAATTTCTTTTGGGTAGCAGTTTCTACTCTGCAATCAATTTCTTACAAGGCCTTAAATAATCTCTTCATTTGTCTTTCTTGCATTTCCTCTTCCAGTGGACCTCGCTCAAGAAATTTTGTAATCAAATATACTTCCCTCTTCTGCAATTTGGTTTGTCTCTCCTTAGTGTGTGTGTACTCACCTATTTGTACTCACCTATTTGTGGTTGCAGGGGTCGAGTCCTAGCTCCTGGCCCCGCCTCTTCACCGGTTGCTACTAGACCCTCTCTCTCCCCGCTCCATGAGCTTTATCAAACCTCGTCTTAAAACTGTGTATGGTTCCTGCCTCCACTACGTCATTTTCTAGGCTATTCCACTGCCTTACAACTCTATGACTGAAGAAATACTTCCTACTATCTCTCTGACTCATTTGTGTCTTCAACTTCCAATTGTGGCCTCTTGTTTCTGTGTCCCCTCCCTGGAACATCCTGTCCTTGTCCAACTTGTCTATTCCACGCAGTATTTTATATGTCGTTATCATGTCTCCCCTGACCCTCCTGTCCTCCAGTGTCGTCAGGCCGATTTCCCTTAATCTTTCTTCATAGGACATTCCCCTTAGCTCTGGAACTAACCTTGTTGCAAACCTTTGTACTTTCTCTAGTTTCTTGACGTGCTTTATCAAGTGCGGGTTCCAAACAGGTGCTGCATACTCCAGTATGGGCCTGACATACACGGTGTACAGTGTCTTGAATGATTCCTTACTAAGGTGTCGGAATGCTGTTCTCAGGTTTGCCAGGCGCCCATATGCTGCAGCAGTTATCTGATTGATGTGTGCTTCCGGAGACATGCTCGGTGTTATACTCACCCCAAGATCTTTCTCCTTGAGTGAGGTTTGCAGTCTTTGGCCACCTAGCCTATACTCTGTCTGTGGTCTTCTGTGCCCTTCCCCTATCTTCATGACTTTGCATTTGGCAGGATTAAATTCGAGAAGCCATTTGCTGGACCAGGTGTCCAGTCTGTCCAGGTCTCTTTGAAGTCCTGCCTGGTCCTCATCAGATTTAATTCTCCTCATTAACTTCACATCATCTGCAAACAGGGACACTTCTGAGTCTAACCCTTCCGTCATGTCGTTCACATATACCAAAAATAGCACTGGTCCTAGGACCGACCCCTGTGGGACCCCGCTCGTCACAGGTGCCCACTGTGATACATCATTACGTACCATGACTCGTTGTTGCCTCCCTGTCAGGTATTCTCTGATCCATTGCAGTGCTCTTCCTGTTATATGCGCCTGATGCTCTAGCTTCTGCACTAATCTCTTGTGAGGAACTGTGTCAAAAGCCTTCTTGCAGTCCAAGAAGATGCAATCAACCCACCCCTCTCTCTCTTGTCTTACTTCTGTTATTTTATCATAAAACTCCAGAAGGTTTGTGACACAGGATTTGCCTTCCGTGAATCCGTGCTGGTTGGCATTTATACTCCTGTTCCGTTCCAGGTGCTCCACCACTCTCCTCCTGATAATCTTCTCCATAATTTTGCATACTATACACGTCAATGACACAGGTCTATAGTTTAGTGCCTCTTTTCTGTCTCCTTTTTTGAAAATGGGAACTACATTTGCCGTCTTCCATACCTCAGGTAGTTGCCCAGTTTCCAGGGATGTGTTGAAGATTGTGGTAAGTGGTACGCACAACATATCTGCTCCCTCTCTAAGGACCCATGGAGAGATGTTGTCCGGTCCCATTGCCTTTGAGGTATCGATGTCCCTTAGCAGTTTCTTCACCTCCTCCTCATCTGTATGTATGTCGTCCAACACTTGTTGGTGTATTCCTTGTTGGTGTCCCCATCTGGTCTGTCCCCCCAGAGTCCTTCCTGTCTCTACTGTAAATACTTCCTTAAATCTCGTGTTGAGCTCCTCACATACCTCTTGATCGTTTCTTGTGAGTTCTCCACCTTCTTTCCTCAGCCTTATCACCTGGTCCTTGACTGTTGTCTTCCTCCTAATGTGGCTATACAGCAGTTTCGGGTCAGATTTGACTTTCGATGCTATGTCGTTTTCATACTGTCGCTGGGCCTCCCTCCTTATCTGCGCATACTCGTTTCTAGCTCTTCTACTAATCTCCTTGTTTTCCTGGGTCCTATGCCTCCTGTACCTTTTCCTTTCTCTGTTGCACTTAGTTTTTGCCTCCCTACACCTTCGGGTAAACCAAGGACTCGTTTTGGTCTTCCTATTATTTCTGTTTCCCCTGGGAACAAAACTTTCCTCTGCCTCCTTGCACTTTGTTGCCACATATTCCATCATCTCGTTTACTGATTTTCCTACCATTTCTCTGTCCCACTGAACCTCCTGCAGGAAGTTTCTCATACCTGTGTAGTCCCCCCTTTTATAGTTTGGCCTGTCCCCTTCAGTTCCTGTTACCTTCTCCACTTGTAACTCTACTATATAGTCAAAACTCAGAACCACATGATCGCTAGCTCCAAGGGGCCTCTCGTAAGTGATGTCCTCGATGTCTGAACTGCTCAGGGTGAACACAAGATCCAGTCTTGCTGGCTCATCCTCCCCTCTCTCTCTGGTTGTGTCCCTGACATGTTGATGCATGAGGTTTTCAAGTACCACATCCAACATCTTGGCTCTCCATGTTTCGGGACCCCCATGTGGCTCCAGGTTTTCCCAGTCGATCTCCCTGTGGTTGAAATCGCCCATTACCAGTAACTTTGCTCTGCTCGAGTGAGCTCTTCTTGCCACCTCAGCCAGTGTGTCCACCATCACCCTGTTGTTTTCTTCGTACTCCTCTCTTGGCCTCCTGCAGTTCTGTGGTGGGTTATACATCACTCCAATGACTACTTTATGTTCTCCGGACTGAATTGTACCTACAATGTAGTCTCTTTCTCCAATCATGTCCATGCCTTCCATTTCCTCAAATCCCCATTGGTGTTTTATGAGCAGTGCAACCCCTCCTCCCCCTCTACTCCTTCTATCTTTCCTCAGGATCTGATATCCTGTTGGGAAGATTGTGTCTGTTATTGTCTCAGCGAGTTTTGTTTCTGTGACTGCTATGATGTCTGGGGATTTTTCACTGATTCTTTCATTCCACTCCTCATGTTTATTCGTTATTCCATCCGCGTTTGTGTACCAAACCTTTAGTTTCTTTTCTATCATTGTGGTCATGCAAGTATATTGGGGTTGGGGGAGCGAGAGCCTTGGTGGGGGCCTATATGGGGCTGTGGTGTAGGTGGGGTATGTGTTGATGGGGGTGGGGTCAGAATGCCCATAAGGGACAGCTGTTGGGGTGAGGTTTGTGATATGGGGGTTGGTGGCAGAGGGAACAGTGAGTGGGTTGTAGTATAGGTTGCTCAGTTGCATTGGGAATGTTGCGGGTGGGGTCTTTTGGTGGGAGATTCTGTGGGGTGTGTTTGCCCTTCCTCCTGTGTCTGGGTCCTGCTCATTTTCATTGCTTCTCGTTCCTCCTTGCGTCTCTGTACCCTCTCTTTCAGTGTAGTCCTTTCTTCTTGTGTTCTGTCGCGGTCGAGGTATACTCTCTGGTACCCCTCTTTGTCCCTCAGTCTTGCTTTCTCTTGCAGAATCCTGATTCGAACTGATTCTTCCTTGAAAGTTACTCTGACAGGCCGTATCCTTCCACTCGCAAACCACCCAATTCTCTGAAAATTTGTCACCTGGGTCATATTGCCCTCCCCTATTGTTTTCATGATGCCTTCAATCATTTTTTTCTCCTCCTGTTTTATTTCTTCAAAGTTGGCCCCCTTGGCTTCTTGGAGCCCATACACAAAGACTGACCTCGCCCTTTCCTCCTCCCACTGAGTCTCCATCTGCTTCCTCTGAGGCATTTTATTTCCTTCCATTGACATGTTCTTGCCTTCAGTCCCTGTCATATCTGAAACTTCTATTCTCAGTGGACTGTCTTTCCTGGCCAGCTGTCCCTTGCTACTGCAGTTGGCTGTTAGAATCTCTGCATATAACAAACCTTCATTGTCTTCGGACCTGTCGCTTGATCTTAGTGTGCTCATCGTCTTTTCCCTGGCCCCACGTGGGTCTGATAGGGCCTTCGTGTACGGCATGTCTCCGTTGTTGCTTACCATCCCCTTGTCTGCGCCTGACTTTGAATTTCCTGATGTCACATCTGAATTGTCATTTATCTCTCTAATCTGTTTCAGGCTTTGCAGTTTCTCTTCTAAGCACTGTATCCTAGCTTCTGCTGCTAAGACCTGTACTTCCCACTTCCTGCACTCTTCAGCTATCCGCTCCTCCATTTTCTTACCAAGCTCCACTATCTTCCTGTGTGTGTGTGTGTGTGTGTGTGTGTGTGTGTGTGTATGTATGTTTGTGTATACGTGTGTGTGTAAGTACTCGCCAGTTCGTAGCTACAGTGTCGAGACAGTTTCTGGCTGTGTGCGGGTGGGTGAGTGAAGCTTCGGATGTGGGGGACATAAGGAAGAAGTGTGTTCGTGTGACAGAGATGGACAACCACAGGGACATAACAAAAGCAGTGTGAACTCACAGAAGAGCCACTGTACTCTACCATTTAGAATGATTTTGTCAATACTTACTAATATTAAGCCCACTTATCTTACCCATTACCGTTATCACGCCAGCCAACATAACCACAAGTTACCAAGATGCATGCTCATGCACGCACACTTGTAAGCTAGCGCGCGTGAGCGAACGCACTAACACGCATGAAAAGCATACGCAAACGAGCAATCACATACGCACACACGGTTATCACAGCTCGGAGAAAATATGTCTCTGCCTATTAAACCAGTAGAACGATATACGTGAAGAGCATTGCAAAATATGGAAGGAGGGAATTAGCATGGAAAATTATTGGTGTACGAATAATATATATAAGATGAAATACTTAAAAAATAAATATTATTACATTAGCAAATTATTTACATTATGACGGTCTACCTGGAGGTTATTCCGGGGATCAACGCCCCTGCGGCCCGGTCCACGACCATTCCTCCCGGTGGATCAGGGCCTGATCAACCAGGCTGTTACTGCTGGCCGCACGTAGTCCAACGTACGAACCACAGCCCGGCTGATCCGGCACTGACTTTAGGTATCTGTCCAGCTCCCTCTTGAAGGCAGCCAGGGGCCTATTGGTAATTCCTCTTATGCTTGGTGGGAGGATGTTGAACAGTCTTGGGCCCCGGACACTTATGGTATTTTTTTTAGTGTACCAATGGAGTCCCAACTTTTAATTGGGGGTATTTTGCATCGCCTGCCAAGTCTTTTATTTTCGTAGGGAATGATTTCTGTTTGCAGATTCGAGACCATTCCTTCTCGGATTTTCCAAGTGTAGATTATGATATCTCTCTCTCTCCTGCGTTGCAAGGAGTACAAGTCAAGCGCTTCCAAGCGTTCCCAGTAGTTAAGGTGCTTGACATAACTTATACGTGCAGTAAAGGATCTCTGTACACTTTCTAGACCTGCAATTTCACGTGCTTTGAATGGAGATGTTAATGTACAGCAGTATTCCAGCCTAGAGAGAACAAGTGATTTGAAAAGGATCAATGGCTTGGCATCTCTTGTTTTGAACGTTCTCATTATCCGTTCTATCATCTTCTTTGCAGTTGTGATCGTGGCACTGTTGTGATCCTTGAAAGTGAGATCCTCAGACATTACGGTGGACAGTAGATCAAAACACAACGATGCTTTTAGTCCAGAGAAGGAAAACAAGTGAACGGGCCGAGCGAATGACAAAATTACGACAGAATCAGGTGAGGCTGGAAAGTCTTTTGGATAAACTAAATAAATTAATATAATTATTTAGTTTTGAAGGCGTCTGTACAACTAATTCAGAAAACGATGGAAATAAATGGTATAAAATACCGACACAATGGAAATATAAACACAAATGCAGTATAATGTGATCCTTTATTGACAACGTTTCACCCACACAGTGGGCTTTTTCAAGTCACACACGGATCTACCTGGGGTTGGAAGGTACGGGAGTATTTATAGTTCAGAATGTTGAGGTCAGGTGGAGAATGCTGCATCTGATGATCTACCGGGTGGGGTTATAGAGTCTTGGGTAGCTAGGCGGGGATATTGGACAAGTTGTGAGTAGACCTTCTGCAGTGTTCTATGTTCTTATGTGGGATAGCGATGAAGAAGTTTCTTGGAGAGTGGTTCAGCTATGTTATAGAAGCCATTGTTCTGGTTGAAATTGTTGGTTATAGAGATAAACGATGATTCCAGGATTCTTCTGTATTGAGTGTTGTCTTCTGTGGCTATAAGTCTTGAGTTTCTGTAGTTAATTAAATGGTTGTGTGAATTGCGATGTTGTACACAGGCATTCCTTGTATCGTCAGTCCTGCTTGCATATTGGTGTTCTGAAATACGTGTTTGGAGGTCTCTTGATGTTTCGCCCACATATAATTTGTTGCAGTCATTACAAGGGATTATGTATACCCCTGCAGAGGATGGAGGCTTGTCCTGTCTACTACTGGTGATGTCCTTGATGGTCGTGGTTGTGGAGGTAGATACTTGGAATGATGTTTTGGCAAAGATGTTGGAAACATGTTTCGCCAAACATGTTTCCAACATCTTTGCCAAAACATCATTCCAAGTATCTACCTCCACAACCACGACCATCAAGGACATCACCAGTAGTAGACAGGACAAGCCTCCATCCTCTGCAGGGGTATACATAATCCCTTGTAATGACTGCAACAAGTTATATGTGGGCGAAACATCAAGAGACCTCCAAACACGTATTTCAGAACACCAATATGCAAGCAGGACTGACGATACAAGGAATGCCTGTGTACAACATCGCAATTCACACAACCATTTAATTAACTACAGAAACTCAAGACTTATAGCCACAGAAGACAACACTCAATACAGAAGAATCCTGGAATCATCGTTTATCTCTATAACCAACAATTTCAACCAGAACAATGGCTTCTATAACATAGCTGAACCACTCTCCAAGAAACTTCTTCATCGCTATCCCACATAAGAACATAGAACACTGCAGAAGGTCTACTCACAACTTGTCCAATATCCCCGCCTAGCTACCCAAGACTCTATAACCCCACCCGGTAGATCATCAGATGCAGCATTCTCCACCTGACCTCAACATTCCGAACTATAAATACTCCCGTACCTTCCAACCCCAGGTAGATCCGTGTGTGACTTGAAAAAGCCCACTGTGTGGGTGAAACGTTGTCAATAAAGGATCACATTATACTGCATTTGTGTTTATAATTCAGAAAACACTGAAGCGACAAGTTGATAATATGTCAAGAGGAGACGGACCACGATATGGTATCAAATTAAGGATGTTATTAAGAATGAAATAGAAAGCTTGACAAAACTTCTGGAGAGCGAAACGTTGCCTCAATAAAATGTCACATTAGTTGCATCTATGTCCATTTAACTAACATTTTGTCGGTAATTCTCCCATTATTACCTTTCATTTCCTTTCTAATTTCATAGTTTCATTTGGCTTTTCTCATCTCAGTTTTGACATCTCTGTTGGTCTGAATATTGTGGACACTAAAATATACAGCCAGCACCTCTTGTAGAGTTGTTTCCTCGTGCAGAAGCTCAGGGTTGAAGAGAATCAGTAGACCTTTACAAGGCAGGAAGGGAGAGATTCTCACTTGTAATGACAGGAACTCCAACTTATCGATAAAACGAAAGTGTTTGCCCGATGCTGCTGCTGCTACTGCAGCCGCTGTTACTGGTGATGATGGTGGCGCTGGTACTGCCGTTGGTGCTGCTGGTGCTGTCGCTAGTGGTGGTAGTGGTGATGGTGGTGGTGATTGTGCTGCTGGTACTACCGCAGTTGGTTATAATGGTACTGCTGCTGTTTCTGCAGCTGCTGCTGTTGCTGTACGACTGCTACTAGTACTATTGTTGCTGGATGTTAGTCAGAAGGCTGTGCTTTCCGTTTCTATTAATTTTGCTGTTGGTTTTTGTTGCAATAATAATATTGCCGTTGTTGGTGTTAATGTTATTGTTGGTGATTTTGGTGTGGTGCTTGTATAACTGCAATGCTGGTCATAATGGTAGCTCTTTTGTTGTTGGCGATTGCAATGGTTATACTGCTGCTCCTGCAGCTGCTGTTGGTGATGCTAGAGGTTATGGTAGTAGTAGTGGTGTTGCTACTGCTGCTGTTGGTATTTGTGGAAGATACTGATGATGCTTCTGTTGTAGACGTTGATGATGGTGGTGGTGGTAATGGCACTCTGGTCAGGCACCATGGCCGCCGCTGCTACACCCTCTCTATCTTGCAAAAAAAAAACACACAATATTTGCATTTCATTCCTTCTTCATCACCTCCCCGTCTCTCAGGTGAGGAATGATAAAGATATTCAGCTCAGAATATTGGTCAATTTAATGAGAGCGGGAATCGGGCACTGGACATATATCAGAAATCAAAGTAACACTTATAATTGAATATACGAAGGCCTGGGTTGCCATTAATAAGGTTAGCCTTAATACGGGTGGGGAGTGAACGCGCTGGCTTTGAGTTTTACGACTCACTTGCCGCGAGTTCAATTCCCACCCGTACCCTGGTCTGTTTGCAATCGTGTCGTTACGATTTCTTGAGTCAGGTAGATCTGTTTATGGCTTAACTCTTAAACTGTCCAAGCAGATCTACGTTCATATGCGTAAAACTCCAAAAGTAGATCTACTTTTTGTTACATATTTTAAAATTTAACAAAAAAAAAGCAGAGTTTTTTTTTACATGTTTTCAAATGTTAAAAAAAAAAAAAAAAAAAAAAAAAAAAAAAAAAAAAAAAAAAAAAAAAAAAAAAAAAAATCTACTTTATTTACATACTTTCAAATGTTGAAAAAACGTAGATCTACGTTTGAACAGTTTAAGGGTTAATAAAGGACACTGTATGGACGAAACACGGTCAATAAAGGAACGCATTATGCTGCATTTTGTGTTTACTCGTGTCGGTATTATATACCGTTTATCTGCATTATAATGTTACCAGCATTGACGGGTTGAAGATAATCGGTTGTGACACTATTTTTTTCCCCCCATTTCTTTAAGTAAAAAAAAAACTAAATTGAGTCCTACGTAGGCAGAAATCAATCCAAAAATTTATCTAAGACTGGCCAGATTCTAAGAAAGAAAATGTTTATTTTGATTTTACTACATCGTTTTTTTTTTTACAATGGTATCTAGGACACATAGATGGGATAAACACACAAAGGTACATTATGTTTTTTTATTCTAGAATAATTCATTAAAGACAAATATGTATCTTATGTTTTAATCAGATACATTCTCTTGTTATTTCACGGAAAATGAGTTGATTAGAAAAAACTATGATCTGAATACTTTCACATTATGAAATCAAGGAAAATTTTCCATTGAGGAAAACACATTAGGATTAAACTTTAAAACTGAATAAAAGACGCATTCTTCGGGGGCGTTGACCCCCCGGCCCGGTCAGGTATATACTCGAGGTATACACCCTCGAGTATATACCCTCAACGTATATACTCGAGGAATACACAACGTTTCATCCATTTCATACAGTGAATCAGCCATTAAAGAGTGATGCCATTCACAATGATTTGATTTCCCTAAGACTCTGTATGGCCCCTGTAGCTTTAGCGCTCTTCTCATTAAATAAGATGAATATGGAGGACACAGCTGATCGCGTCTCGCGACTACAAACACTCTGTATAACTACTGACAAAAGATGGCCGTCGCCTAGCCACGACAATGCCATGTTATCTTAAAATACCAAAACAAACCCAAAAGTTCTATTTACAAATTTAGCAATTACCTCTAGTTCCTTAGTGTACGTTGATTGTTATGCATTCTAAAATATATTTTTTTAAAACTCAAAATTCTCAACTTTAAAGCTAATTGGCAAGTGATCGCGACATCGATAGGCTGGCGGAAAGACAAATGGTTCCTGACTTTTATAGTTCTAATTGTTCTTGACTGATATTGAACCTATAAGTGTAAATTGACAGCCTAGCAGCAGCAGCAGCAGCAGCAGCAGCAGCAGCAGCAGCAGCAGCAGCTGCAGCTGCTGCTGCTGCTGCTGCTGCTGCTGCTGCTGCTCTCTAACGGCTTGACAAAGCTCCTGGAAAGCGAAACGTTGCCACAATAAATGTCACATTAGTTGCACTTGTGTCCTTTTACATAACACACTCTCACCCTTGAAGCATTTGAGACATCCAAGATGGCCGCCAAAAAAAAAAGCAATCCTTTAATCTATGAAAACCAAAAACAAAAAAATAATATGAATTTTCATCAAAATTATTGTTAGCGTTTTTTTTATATAGATGGACGTGATTCTTTCCATTTGTTTGCTGACCTGGATGTTGTTAGGATCATTCCGTATAAATAGGGTATCCCAGATGGCTACCCTTTTTACCATAAAGTAATGATTTCAGGCCTTGACACACTCTTCTTCTCTGTGTCCTTTACACACAGCAAGTAAAGGAAAGCAAACTGTATAATATTTATAGTTTCCAAAGGCATACAGTTATTTTGGGTCGTATCCAGAGAAGATTAACCAATCATTCTCTTCTGTATCTACAGCTGTCACTCAAAATGAAAAATTATTATGTTTAACAATAATTACTATTTGTTTGCAGCCAGGGAATAATATGTGATATAGACGGTTATGTTCAGTATACTATTGACGTTCCTTGTCCAATTATTTGCACGTGCTTCAGCGCGTATAATTCTACTTACAGCTAGTACTACCTATTCTTATGTTGCAGCAATATCATGAGAACATAACCAAGCCAAACCTTCATAAATTCTAAGGAACGACTGATAGAAATTTCATCCAGAAAGAATCTTCAACACACCAGCTAAGGCAACTTTCATTACATCCTTCAGTCCACTGCCAGACAATAGGACCCTTACACCACCAATATACATCATAATTAAATGTATTCCTCTAAGGTGAGAGTCGAAATCTTTTCCGACTGGATATGGCCACATGAAATTGTTGCTTGGCCAGCTATCTTTGTCAATCTCTTAGCTTCCAGCATACCTGTTTACGTTGTGGTACATACAGGAGAAACGTCAATCATAAGCGTGTATGCTGTTTTTACGCCTTGCTTGATACCCTGTGCCCTCATAGGGGCAAGTCTTATGATAAAACCACCAAACTCTGGTGCGGGCGGTTGTGTGGCAGCAATCTTCAAGACGTGAAAAGATCTTTGCAAATGGTTTTGACAAGTTTCAGTGCTGATCTAAATCCTTTAGAATATGAAGACCTAGTTTCACAGAGATTTCTGGCATTCGGGATTTTTTGGGACTTGAAAGTATGATCCCGGAATACAAGGCGGTGAAGACTCCTAAACATTCTCCTTCGTGAGTCTTTTAATGATGGCCTGATGTGTAGTGCCTCATTAATAAAGTTAAGAAGAGGGTTGATTTTGGGTAACTGGATAAAGAAATGTTTACATGACAATGATCTGGAATGGAAATAAAAGCACATATGACTGTACTGTTCAAGATATTTATTGAGGAGAGAGATTTTGAGAGATATTACACAAATGTTTAAAAGCTTTGTACTAGCATAATATCTCTCTCTCTCTCTCTCTCTCTCTCTCTCTCTCTCTCTCTCTCTCTCTCTCTCTCTCTCTCTCTCTCTCCAGTCCTCCCCCTCCCGGTTGAATAAACATTCAAAATAACCTACTTTTCACACTGCATTTATGTTTTTATCCATATAATTCTTGAAATTCATCCCTTCCATTCCATTTCCGTCAGTCGACTATCACTGAATGTTACTGATACTGCTATTAGTTCTCACAGATGTGCTTAATTTAATACAATTTGTAACACCCTCTGGATATTGTCACACCCCTTTTAGCTTTTCTTCTTTTTTTGGCTTTGCTCTAGGACAATCTACTTCTTATCATTTATAGCATTCTTATCGTCTCTACTGTACAACCGCTCGCGAATGAAAAGAAAACTGGACAGGGGATCGAACCTAGATCCTCTGAATAACACGCCCAATAATGAACCATCCAGGATCCTCCAGAATCCAGCAACAGTGATTTTTCCCAGAAAATTTCTTTACCTGTTACAATTTCCAAACGTTTCAACAGAATATATGAACTCTGAAGCAGCCGTTCTTGCCATTAAACAAACATAACTATCTGATACCTCTATTTTTTTTTACCCTTTAAAGTCATATAATCAATAAATTCAGTTAAAGTCGTCGTGAATGTCTGTCCATGAATATACAAAAACACCTTCATGCAGCTCAACTGAGAAGGATGTGTTTCCAGGATACAACAGGAGTCACCTTAATGAAATGAAGCACTGAGACACTAGAACAGAAAAAAAAGTAGCTGCTAAAGAATCGATTCCCTAATAAGAAATATTTGCATAACTATTTCAGAAATTTGGATGTACAGATAATCTATGAGATGACAGTCTCTGAATCAGTGGGAAAGAACGTGTGATAAGAATGAGTACTGCATTTTTCTTATTCTGTTTGGACTGGCCGAGACTCGTACCCGAGACGTTATGTAGCCTACTCGGAAGCCAGCTAAATTCTCAACGCTCTGTACCAGTGAACCATTATGACTGATAACATTAGGTGTCTAGTGAGAACATTAGACTAGTACCTCTAACGGCCGCCACATTCGGAGCTTGCTTTTGTTGTGTGCGTGTATTCACCTATATGTGGTTGCAGGGTCCGATTCACATCTCTTGGCTCCGCCGGTTCGCTGATTGCTACTAGGTCCACTTTCTTCCGGCTCCAAGAACATTATCGTACCTCTTCTTATAGCTATGTATGGATCCCGCCCCTACTACTTTACTCTCAAGATTGTTCCACTTCCTGACAACTCTAAGACAACTCTAAGACTGAAGAAATGCTTCCTGAAATCCCTATGATTCATCTGAGTTTTCAGCTTCCAATTGTGCCCTATTGTTTCTATTTCACATCTCTGAAATATTTTTCCCCTGTTAACCTTGTCAATTCCTTTCAGTATTTTGTACGTCATTATCATGTCCTCTCTAGTCCTCCAGTGATGACACTGGAGGACAGAAGGATTGTTTTTTTTTACATACATTATTTTATTGCCAGGAGAAATGACGCTTTTCTACATATTTTAAAACTACATAACCTCTTCAAAAACAGTAATAATAATAATAATAATAATAATAATAATAATAATAATAATAATAATAATAATAGTAATAATAATAATAATAATAATTATTATTATTATTATTATTATTATTATTATTATTATTTCTAATATAATATAATTATTACTATTATCATTAATAATACAATTATTGTAATTATTATTATTATTATTAATTTAATATTTTCTGTCTTGGTTCCACTCACCATTTTGAAAGCAACTGCTCAACAGGTTATTTTTGAATCCTTGAACCATTAATCACCTTCTTGACAGTGACTCAGTGTGCGTGTGCGTACTCACCTAATTGTGGTTGCAGGGGTCGATTCACAGCTCCTGGCCCCTGGTGTGTGTGTGCGTGGGTGTCTGTGTTTTCACCTATTTGTGGTTCCAGGGGTCGATTTACAGATCCAGGCCCCACCTCTTCGCTAGGTCTGCTCTCTCCCTCTCCCTGCATAAGCTTTATCATAGCTCTTCTTAAAGCTATGTATGGATACTGCCTCTACTAAATTACGCTCCAAATTATTCCACTTCCTGACAACTCTATGACTAAAGAAATACTTGCCAACATCCCTGTGACTAATCTGAATTTCCAGCTTCCAGCTGTGACCCCTTGTTGTCTTCCATCTCTGAAACCTCCTGTCCCTATCCGCCTTGTCAGTTCCTTTCAGCATTTTGTATGTCGTTATCAAGTCTTCCCTATCCCTGCTGTCCTCCAGTGTTGTCAGGTTAATTTTCCTTAATATTCCTCGTAGGATATTCTTCTTAGTTCCTAGACTAGAACTGTTGCAAATCTTTGCACTTTCTCTAATTTCTTGACGTGCTTGACCAGGTGTGGGTTCAGTACTGGTGTTGCATACTCCAACATGGGCCTGACGTATGTGGTATACAGTGTCTTGAATGACTCCTTACTCAAGTGTCGAAACGCTATTTTCAGGTTTGTCTGGAGCCCATATGTTGCAGCAGTTATTTGGTTGATGTGCGCCTCAGATGTGCTCAGTATGATGCTCACCCCAATATCCCTGTGTGTTTGTGTGTGTGTGTGTGTGTGTGTGTGTGTGTGTGTGTGTGTGTGTGTGTGTGTGTGTGTGTGTGTGTACTCACCTAATTGTACTCACCTAATTGTGGTTGCAGGGGTCGAGGCTCGGCTCCTGGCCCCGCCTCTTCACTGATCGCTACTAGGTCCTCTCCCTCTCTGCTTCATGAGCTTTGTCATACCTCTTCTTAAAACTATGTATGGTTCCTACCTCCACTACTTCACTTGCTAGGCTATTCCATTTCCTGACGGCTCTATGACTGAAGAAATACTTCCTAACGTCTGAGTCTTCAGCTTCCAGTTGTGACCCCTTGTTTCTGTGTCCCCTCTCTGGAACATCCTATCTCTGTCCACCTTGTCTATTCCCCGCAGTATCTTGTATGTCGTTATCATGTCTCCCCTGACCCTTCTGTCCTCCAGTGTCGTCAGTCCGATTTCCCTCAACCTTTCCTCGTACGACATTCCCCTGAGCTCTGGGACTAGCCTTGTTGCAAACCTTTGTACTTTCTCTAACTTCTTGACGTGCTTGACCAGGTGTGGGTTCCAGACTGGTGCTGCATACTACAGTATGGGCCTAACATACACAGTGTACAGTGTCTTGAACGATTCCTTATTAAGGTATCGGAACGCTATTCTCAGGTTTGCCAGGCGCCCGTATGCTGCAGCAGTTATTTGGTTGATGTGTGCCTCCGGTGACGTGCTCGGTGTTATGGTCACCCCAAGATCTTTCTCCCTGAGTGAGGTCTGTAGTCTTTGTCCACCTAGCCTATACTCTGTTTGCGGTCTTCTTTGCCCCTCCCCAATCTTCATGACTTTGCATTTGGCAGGATTGAATTCGAGAAGCCAGCTTCTGGACCACATGTCCAGCCTGTCCAGGTCTCTTTGCAGTCCTGCCTCATCCTCATCCGATTTAATTCTTCTCATCAACTTCACATCATCTGCGAATAGGGACACTTCAGAGTCTATTCCTTCCATCATGTCGTTCGCATATATCAAAAATAGCACTGGTCCTAGAACTGACCCCTGTGGGACCCCGCTCGCCTCAGGCGCCCACTGTGATACCTCTTCACGTACCATGACTCGTTGCTGCCTCCCTGTCAGGTATTCCCTGATCCATTGCAGTGCCCTCCCTGTTATATGCGCCTGATCCTCCAGCTTCTGCACTAATCTCTTGTGGGGAACTGTGTCAAAGGCCTTCCTGCAGTCTAGGAAAACGTAATCAACCCACCCCTCTCTCTCGTGTCTTACTTCTGTTACCTTGTCATAAAACTCCAGGAGGTTTGTGACACAGGATTTGCCTTCCATGAACCATGCTGGTTTTCATTTATAATCTTGTTCCGTTCCAGGTGTTCCACCACTCTCCTGATAATCTTCTCCATGACTTTGCACACAATACATGTCAGAGACACAGGTCTGTAGTTTAGTGCCTCATTTCTGTTGCCTTTCTTAAATATGGGGACTACATTTGCTGTCTTCCGTTTCTTAGGTAGTTGCCCAGTTTCAAGGGATGTGTTGAAGATTGTGGTTAGGGGCACGTACAGCATCTCTGCTCCTTCTCTTAGGACCCATGGGGAGATGTTGTCCGGTCCCATCGCCTTTGAGGTATCAAGGTCACTTAGCAGCTTCTGCACCTCCTCCTCGGTTGTTCGTATGTCATCCAACACTTGTTGGTATATTCCCTCTTGATGTTCCCTTCTGTGCTGTCTACCCACAGCCCTTCCTGTCTCTACTGTAAAAATTTCCTTAAATCTCCTGTTTAGCTCCTCACATACCTCCTGATCATTTCTTGTGAGTTCTCCACCTTCTGTCCTCAATCTGATCACCTGGTCTTTGACTGTCTTCCTCCTGATGTGGCTATACAACAGTTTCGGGTCAGTCTTGATTTTTCGTCCATGTCATTTGCCGGGAGCAATGGGCATACTGTCATTTACTAAAAAAGCTGGGCCTCCAAGAAACAGATCTGATGTTATGAATGAAAAGAAGTTGGATGTCTTACCTGTTACTCGATGATCTATGTGTGTTCATTTTTGTTGGATTATGTATTGGTAGATAAAAGACATATAGAGGGGCCACAGATGATCACTTTGTTTTACACTGCGCTGGGCCTTTTGTGGAATGATGATGTAAAGAGAGTAGTAAGGGAGAAAAAGTTAGCCTTCCCATCCCCTTGGAACCTGTGCATTTGGGATGTTGTTACAGGTACAAGGAGGCTTTAGGAAAGGTCCAGGTGTTTACAGTGAAACATATAAGTGAACAGTATTTAGATAAGGCTAAAGAGGTGTGGCATTTATGGATTTGGAAAAGGCTATGACAGGGTGGATAGGGGGGCAATGTGGCAGATGTTGCAAGTGTATGGTGTAGGAGGTAGGTTACTTTTTTTACGAGGATAGTGAGGCTCAAGTTAGAGTATGTAGGAAAGAGGGAAATTTTTTCTAAAAGTAGGCCTATGTGTGATGTCACCGTTTGTTTTATATTTATAGCGAGGGTCTCAAGAGGCTGGAGTTAAAAGATAAAGAATCACACATAAAGTGGGAGTTGTCGGCTCTTTGCTGATGACACTGTGCTCTTGGGAGGAAGAGAAGTTGCAGAGATCAAAAGAAGAAAATTAAAGGTGAATACAGGAAAGAGTAAGGTCTTAGGTGATGAAAGATTGAATATCAGATTGGAGGGAGAGAGTATGGAGGAGGTGAACGTATTCAGATATTTGTTTCAGCGGATGTCTATGAAAGATGAGGTGAATCCACTTAGGAGTCTGTGGAGACAAAGAACTTTGTCCTTGGAGGCAAAGAGGGGAATGTATGAGAGTATAGTTTTACCAACGCTCTTATATGGGTGTGAAGCATGAATGTTGCTGCCTCCAATGTGCAGAGAATTTAGTTTGTTAGTTACCAAAACTGTTGTCCATTCCATGTAGAGAGAATGGAGCGAAACAGAATTTACCGGCATTCCTGCCAGTTCTCTGTCCCACGGAACCTCCTGTGTGTGTGTGTGTGTGTGTGTGTGTGTGTGTGTGTGTGTGTGTGTGTGTGTGTGTGTGTGTGTGTGTGTGTATGTTGTGTGTGTGTGTGAATACACCTTTTTGTGCCTGTCAGAGTAATAGGGGTCGTGTTCTTGTGTAGCTCACTACCACACATACGTATGACTGTCTTTCTTGAGAAGCTATCAGATCCCTGAGTGACCATTCTGCGTAGTGTTGCCAGGAGCGCGTGCCTCACTTTCTCTCGCAATATTACCAAGGCCGCATGACTCACTTCCCTAGCAATATTACCATCGCCAGATGACTGAACCACCTGTCCGTGGCACAACCTATTTCCCGAGCGCTTGTCACACTATAACCAGAATTCTGTTCAGATACAGTTGACGTGACTAGCCTATGTGAGAATTGCGGTATATATTAGTTTTCACGTAATCAATGTAAGTAAAACAAGCTGACTCACTCTTCCTGTCAGTGTTACCAGTACAAGAGATGACAAACCCATGGAGGATACCGTCACGAAGCTGGGAGTATTTCCTACGCATTAGATGATTCAGCTGTGTGTGTGTGTGTGTGTGTGTGTGGGGCAACGATATTGTCTTTGATTTTGAGACTGTTAGTCCTCGTCTTCAATCTTTATATTCTCTTATACGTTTAAAGATATGTTTTTTTTTATTTATGTTAATGTAAAAATTATTAATTTTGTACCAACTAAATACATTTTGGATAACTTTACAATAACATTTTATAATAAACAAAGGCAATGAAATATATTTTTTCGTTATTTTCAGAATGATTTTTGCGAAATAATTGCATACACAAATTTTCGCTTGCCATATTCAGAAAGAAGAACGTTATGCCAAAATCGCCTTGAAATATATATATATATATATATATATATATATATATATATATATATATATATATATATATATATATATATATATATATATATATATATTTCAACAAGTCGGCCGTCTCCCACCGAGGCAGGGTGACCCAAAAGAAAGAAGATCCCCCAAAAGAAAATACTTACATCATCATTCAACACTTTCACCTCACTCATACATAATCACTGTCTTTGCAGAGGCGCTCAGAAACGACAGTTTAAGCATCCCTCCAAATTCAATATCCCAAACCCCTCCTTTAAAGTGCAGGCATTGTACTTCCTATTTCCAGGACTTAAGTCCGGCTAACTGGTTTCCCTAAATCCCTTCACAAAATATTACCCTGTTCACACTCCAACAGCTCGTCAGGTCCCTAAAACCATTCGTCTCCACTCACTCCTATCTAACACGCTCACACACATGCTTGCTGGAAGTCCAAGCCCCTCGCCCACAACACCTCCTTTACCCCCTCCCTCTAACCTATTCGAGGATGACCCCTACGTGTGGACGTATCAGTGGTTCATTACTTTGTAATTTGTTCATGACTGTAACCATGTATAGGAGTGAAGCTGATTCATTACCTCTGTAACTTGCCATGATTAGTGACCAGATCTACCTGGAGTTCATTACCTTTGTAACCAGTTCATCTATCATAACTTTGGGGTCCAGTCACTGGACCCATTATGTACCTTTGTAATCTTTTGACTACCGCCCACAGGATGGGTATGGGGTGCATAAAGATATTAAACTAGTGTGTGTGTGTGTGTGTGTGTGTGTGTGTGTGTGTGTGTGTGTGTGTGTGTGTGTGTGTGTGTGGTGTGTGTGACTCAACAATCAATATTTGCACCAATAACTCATTACAGTTGTGACCGGGTGTGGAAGTGTGAATTGCTCATTACTCTATAATTTGTTCATGATTGTAGCCAAAGTATAAACGTAAGTAACCATTCCTACAGAATTCATTACCTTTGTAACTTGTGAGCTCATTACCTTTGTACCTAGTTCAGCTATCAAAACTTTGGGGGCCCAGTCCCTGGACCCATTACGTACCTCTGTAATCTGTAAATACCTTTCCCCGCCTTCCACTACAGATTTATACGCTCTCCAAGTCGTATTGCTTATGGTTACGATTATAACTTTTACATATGTAGAAGAGCGGAAAAGATTCAACACTAAATGAGGATCATTCCGAATTTCTGAATTAGTGACCAAATGTATTCTCACCAGAAATAACGCTGTTGTCATTTAAACTATGTGGAGAAGTTCTGAAGTTGGCCAACCAACTGACCCACTTAAACTTCGAAGTTTCCACTTGGCTGAGCACATTACTGCAGATAGCATCACTTGGCTGAGCACATTACTGCAAGTAGCGTCACTTGGCTGAGCACATTACTGCAGGTAGCATCACTTGGCTGAGCACATTACTGCAGATAGCATCACTTGGCTGAGCACATTACTGCAAGTAGCGTCACTTGGCTGAGCACATTACTGCAGGTAGCATCACTTGGCTGAGCACATTACTGCAGATAGCATCACTTGGCTGAGCACATTACTGCAAGTAGCGTCACTTGGCTGAGCACATTACTGCAGGTAGCATCACTTGGCTGAGCACATTACTGCAAGTAGCGTCACTTGGCTGAGCACATTACTGCAGGTAGCATCACTTGGCTGAGCACATTACTGCAGGCAGCATCACTTGGCTGAGCACATTACTGCAGGTAGCATCACTTGGCTGAGCACATTACTGCAGGCAGCATCACTTGGCTGAGCACATTACTGCAGGTAGCATCACTTGGCTGAGCACATTACTGCAGGCAGCATCACTTGGCTGAGCACATTACTGCAGGCAGCATCACTTGGCTGAGCACATTACTGCAGGTAGCATCACTTGGCTGAGCACATTACTGCAGGCAGCATCACTTGGCTGAGCACATTACTGCAGGTAGCATCACTTGGCTGAGCACATTACTGCAGATAGCATCACTTGGCTGAGCACATTACTGCAGGTAGCGTCACTTGGCTGAACACATTACTGCAGGTAGCATCACTTGGCTGAGCACATTACTGCAGGCAGCATCACTTGGCTGAGCACATTACTGCAGGTAGCGTCACTTGGCTGAGCACATTACTGCAGGTAGCATCACTTGGCTGAGCACATTACTGCAGAGCATCACTTGGCTGAGCACATTACTGCACTCACTTGGCTGAGCACATTACTGCAGGTAGCATCACTTGGCTGAACACATTACTGCAGGTAGCATCACTTGGCTGAGCACATTACTGCAGGTAGCATCACTTGGCTGAGCACATTACTGCAGGTAGCATCACTTGGCTGAGCACATTACTGTAAGTAGCATCACTTGGCTGAGCACATTACTGCAGGCAGCATCACTTGGCTGAGCACATTACTGCAGGTAGCATCACTTGGCTGAGCACATTACTGCAGGTAGCATCACTTGGCTGAGCACATTATTGCAGGCAGCATCACTTGGCTGAGCACATTACTGCAGGTAGCATCACTTGGCTGAGCACATTATTGCAGGCAGCATCACTTGGCTGAGCACATTACTGCAGCACATTATTGTAGCATCACTTGGCTGAGCACATTACTGCAGATAGCATCACTTGGCTGAGCACATTACTGCAGGTAGCATCACTTGGCTGAGCACATTACTGCAGGTAGCATCACTTGGCTGAGCACATTACTGCCGGCAGCATCACTTGGCTGAGCACATTACTGCAGGTAGCGTCACTTGGCTGAACACATTACTGCAGGTAGCATCACTTGGCTGAGCACATTACTGCAGATAGCATCACTTGGCTGAGCACATTACTGCAGGTAGCATCACTTGGCTGAACACATTACTGCAGGTAGCATCACTTGGCTGAGCACATTACTGCAGGTAGCATCACTTGGCTGAGAACATTACTGCAGGTAGCGTCACTTGGCTGAGAACATTACTGCAGGCAGCATCACTTGGCTGAGAACATTACTGCAGATAGCATCACTTGGCTGAGCACATTATTGCAGGTAGCATCACTTGGCTGAGCACATTATTGCAGGTAGCGTCACTTGGCTGAGCACATTATTGCAGGCAGCATCACTTGGCTGAGAACATTACTGCAGATAGCATCACTTGGCTGAGCACATTATTGCAGGCAGCATCACTTGGCTGAGAGCATTACTGCAGGCAGCATCACTTGGCTGAGCACATTACTGCAGGCAGCATCACTTGGCTGAGCACATTACTGCAAGTAGCATCACTTGGCTGAGCACATTACTGCAGATAGCATCACTTGGCTGAGCACATTATTGCAGGCAGCATCACTTGGCTGAGCACATTACTGCAGGCAGCATCACTTGGCTGAGCACATTACTGCAGGCAGCATCACTTGGCTGAGCACATTACTGCAAGTAGCATCACTTGGCTGAGCACATTACTGCAGATAGCATCACTTGGCTGAGCACATTACTGTAAGTAGCATCACTTGGCTGAGCACATTACTGCAGGTAGCATCACTTGGCTGAGCACATTACTGCAGATAGCATCACTTGGCTGAGCACATTATTGCAGGCAGCATCACTTGGCTGAGCACATTACTGCAGGCAGCATCACTTGGCTGAGCACATTACTGCAGGCATCACTTGGCTGAGCACATTACTGCAGGCAGCATCACTTGGCTGAGCACATTACTGCAGGTAGCATCACTTGGCTGAGCACATTACTGCAGGTAGCATCACTTGGCTGAGCACATTATTGCAGGCAGCATCACTTGGCTGAGCACATTACTGCAGGTAGCATCACTTGGCTGAGAACATTACTGCAGGTAGCGTCACTTGGCTGAGCACATTACTGCAGGTAGCATCACTTGGCTGAGCACATTACTGCAGGTAGCATCACTTGGCTGAGCACATTACTGCAGGTAGCATCACTTGGCTGAGCACATTACTGCAGGTAGCATCACTTGGCTGAGCACATTACTGCAGGCAGCATCACTTGGCTGAGCACATTACTGCAGGTAGCATCACTTGGCTGAGCACATTACTGCAGGTAGCATCACTTGGCTGAGCACATTACTGCAGGTAGCATCACTTGGCTGAGAACATTACTGCAGGTAGCATCACTTGGCTGAGAACATTACTGCAGGCAGCATCACTTGGCTGAGAACATTACTGCAGATAGCATCACTTGGCTGAGCACATTATTGCAGGTAGCATCACTTGGCTGAGAACATTACTGCAGGTAGCGTCACTTGGCTGAGAACATTACTGCAGGCAGCATCACTTGGCTGAGAACATTACTGCAGGCAGCATCACTTGGCTGAGCACATTATTGCAGGTAGCATCACTTGGCTGAGCACATTATTGCAGGTAGCATCACTTGGCTGAGCACATTATTGCAGGCAGCATCACTTGGCTGAGAACATTACTGCAGATAGCATCACTTGGCTGAGCACATTATTGCAGGCAGCATCACTTGGCTGAGAGCATTACTGCAGATAGCATCACTTGGCTGAGCACATTATTGCAGGTAGCATCACTTGGCTGAGCACATTATTGCAGGTAGCGTCACTTGGCTGAGCACATTATTGCAGGCAGCATCACTTGGCTGAGAACATTACTGCAGATAGCATCACTTGGCTGAGCACATTACTGCAGGTAGCGTCACTTGGCTGAGCACATTACTGCAGGTAGCATCACTTGGCTGAGCACATTATTGCAGGTAGCGTCACTTGGCTGAGCACATTATTGCAGGCAGCATCACTTGGCTGAGAACATTACTGCAGATAGCATCACTTGGCTGAGCACATTATTGCAGGCAGCATCACTTGGCTGAGAACATTACTGCAGATAGCATCACTTGGCTGAGAACATTACTGCAGATAGCATCACTTGGCTGAGCACATTACTGCAGGTAGCGTCACTTGGCTGAGCACATTACTGCAGGTAGCATCACTTAGCTGAGAACATTACTGCAGGTAGCATCACGTGGCTGAGCACATTACTGCAGGTAGCATCACTTGGCTGAGAACATTACTGCAGGTAGCATCACGTGGCTGAGCACATTACTGCAGGTAGCATCACGTGGCTGAGCACATTACTGCAGGTAGCATCACGTGGCTGAGCACATTACTGCAGGTAGCATCACTTGGCTGAGCACATTACTGCAGGTAGCATCACGTGGCTGAGCACATTACTGCAGGTAGCATCACTTGGCTGAGCACATTATTGCAGGCAGCATCACTTGGCTGAGCACATTACTGCAGGTAGCGTCACTTGGCTGAGCACATTACTGCAGGTAGCATCACTTGGCTGAGCACATTACTGCAGGTAGCATCACTTGGCTGAGCACATTACTGCAGGTAGCGTCACTTGGCTGAGCACATTACTGCATGTAGCATCACTTGGCTGAGCACATTACTGCAGGTAGCATCACGTGGCTGAACACATTACTGCAGGTAGCATCACTTGGCTGAGCACATTACTGCAGGTAGCATCACTTGGCTGATGACATTACTGCAGGTAGCGTCACTTGGCTGAACACATTACTGCAGGTAGCGTCACTTGGGTGAGCACATTACTGCAGGCAGCGTCACTTGGCTGAGCACATTACTGCAGGTAGCATCACTTGGCTGAGCACATTACTGCAGGCAGCATCACTTGGCTGAGCACATTACTGCAGGTAGCATCACTTGGCTGAGCACATTACTCCAGGCAGCATCACTTGGCTGAGCACATTACTGCAGGTAGCGTCACTTGGCTGAACACATTACTGCAGGTAGCATCACTTGGCTGAGCACATTACTGCAGGTAGCATCACTTGGCTGAGCACATTACTGCAGGCAGCATCACTTGGCTGAGCACATTACTGCAGGTAGCGTCACTTGGTTGAACACATTACTGCAGGTAGCATCACTTGGCTGAGCACATTACTGCAGGTAGCATCACTTGGCTGAGCACATTACTGCAGGTAGCATCACTTGGCTGAGCACATTACTGCAGTTAGTATCACTTGGCTGAGCACATTACTGCAGGTAGCATCACTTGGCTGAGCACATTACTGCAGGTAGCATCACTTGGCTGAGCACATTACTGCAGGTAGCATCACTTGGCTGAGCACATTACTGCAGTTAGTATCACTTGGCTGAGCACATTACTGCAAGTAAACACACACAAATGAGCATATACACGGCCCTGTAAGGAAAACTGGCACCATGAGGCCAGGTTCGGAAAAAGACACATCACAAGTAAGGTTATAAATTGCGAGAGCAGGTCACACATGAGGTCAATATATTTCAAAATCATGTAAGGTGAGGTCAAGTATTGCAGGGTGTAGGGGGTCTTGGTAAGAGGACAAGACGATATGCTTTTGATATGAATCGTGAACAATGTGGGTAATGTGGAAAAGTGCAACTAATGCGACATTTTATTGAGGCAACGTTTCGCTCTCTATCTCTGCGTAGGTGTTACAAACAATACAAGGACACAGAGGGTATATATAGGCTAAAGAGTGAGGTGTAACGCACAATATAGTCGTTTAAGTAACACAAGAAGTACTAATTTGTGATAATTGTGGCAGCAGCAGTAGCTCCTGGAGAGCGAAACAATAAAATGTCGCATTAGTTGCATTTGTGTCCTTTTACTTAACATATTGTCGGTATTTCTACCATCATTAATACAACATATAGATTCCACTTCTATACTCAATGGTTTTGTTGAGGTGTATCACTCTTGCTTCCCTGTATGCGGAGATATTCACCAATTTAAAATTGCCAACGTACATTGTTCACTCCTACCAACAGAAATCCTTCCTCATACGCAGCACACCCGAAGACGATCCCAACGTCGATTGACGACTGGGCCTCCCCACTGTGCAGACTGCAAACACCATCTCCCCGATTCTCCGAAAAGCTAAGATGGATGTAGCAGTCGTTACTACTAAAACTATCAAAGAGATCTCCAGAAGCCCTAAATCTGGAACTATTTGAACAGCAGGAGTAAACAGGACACCGTGTGGTGGTTGCGATAAATTCTTTGTTGGGAAGACCGGCAAAGAGCATCAGACACGCCTTTGGGAAGATAAATATGCAGGCAGGATGGCCAAAACCAACAACGTATGCTTGTTCCGTAGCTCGGTTCTTAGCGCACTCAGCTCACAAATTGAGGTGCGTGGTTCAATGTCCGGTACAGGTGGAAACATTTGGGCGTGTTTCCTTAAGACACCTGCTGTTGGTGTTCACCTAGCAGTAAATAGGTAACTGGGTGTTAGTCGACTGGTGTGGGTAGCATCCTCAGGACAAAATTAACCTAATTTGCCCGAAATGCTCTGCGTAACAAGGGGCTTTCTATACAGTATGTCACTGATGTCAGTGACATATAGGAAAGTACTGGTTTGATAATAGAGTTGTGGATGAGTGGAACAAACTCCCAAGTACAGTTATAGAGGCCAGAACGTTGTGTAGCTTTAAGGGTAGGTTGGATAAATACATGATTGGATGTGGGTGGGTGTGAGTTGGACCTGATAGCTTGTGCTACCAGGTCGGTTGCCGTGTTCTTCCCTTAAGTCAATGTGACCTGACCTGACTAGGTTTGGTGCATTGGCTTAAGCCGGTAGGAGACTTGGACCTGCCTAGCATGGGCCAGTAGGCCTGCTGCAGTGTTCCTTCGTTCTTATGTTCTTATTGTCTGTATAACTTGTATCATGTAAATGTAGATATGAAGATTTTTATTATTATTATTATTATTATTATAGTCCATCATAACCTTTATTCTCACGTCATGGAAGACAGGGCCAGCCGGTAACTACAGGGCCAGACGACAATTGCAGGGCCAGATAAAATAAGATAAGATAAGATTTCGTTCGGATTTTTAACCCCGGAGGGTTAGCCACCCAGGATAACGCAAGAAAGTCAGTGCGTCATCGAGGACTGTCTAACTTATTTCCATCGGGGTCCTTAATTTTGTCCCCCAGGATGCGACCCACACCAGTCGACTAACACCCAGGTACCTATTTGCTGCTAGGTGAACAGGACAACAGGTGTAAGGAAACGTGTCGAAATGTTTCCACCCGCCGGGAATCGAACCCGGGCCCTCCGTGTGTGAAGCGGGAGCTTTTAGCCACCAGGCCACCGGGCCACCAGGCCACCGGGCCACCGGGCCACGAGAACCATAGGGTCAGACGAGAATCACAGACCAGACGAAAAATTTTGGAAGCAGCGATCCACTGAGCTAAAACCATTAAGAAAACTAGTGGAATATACATGTTTGCTGGACCTATTACACGCATTGTCTACGAACCATATAATAAGCGTAATTAATTAACGTGCCATCTTACCCACTTCCACTGCCCCCACTAATACCTGACCTGACCAGACATAATCTCGCAATTTAACTACCTCATATGTTCATTTATTCATGTTGATTCGCCGGTACTTCCGGCCCGGGTCTTCTCCAGATGGTGACCCGGCAGTGGCCCCCCGGGTGGGGGGTGACGATCATCTTCTTTCTTCTTTCTTGGCTCTCCGGTTGGAGGGTGTCGTCGTCTTCTATCTTGCGCTGACTTCCCCGAAGAGAAGCGCAGTCGGGCAGAGGCAGCAGTTACAGGGTCGAATGGAGCCACACCCCAGCTTTAGCGGACAGCAAAGTGCTGGGGAAACTTATCTTCATGGTGAATGGTCATGGATAGTCGTGCTAGAGGAGGGTACCATCTTCAAGGTCCCCATTCTGAAGCATCCTGAATCTCCTCTTTGAGGTGTACTCGACTTCCACAAGGTGTTGGGTTTTGGTCATGTCTGCAGTGGTGTATGTAACTGTTTGGTCGTAGGTATACTTGACTGTTCCGTCCTGGAGGTGCTGATGGATTTCTGAAGACAGCATTCTGCTCTTATACTGCTTGGTTGTGTAGAAGTATACACCCTTCAGGTATCGGACTTGTTGTGGTGCAGCAGTGTCAGTGGCAGTGGCACCGTGAGGTGCATCCGCAGTTTCTTGTGTTTTTGCTTTCTTGGCTGGTGGCTGAACTAGTGAAGGCGAGATTTCCGACTGGTCAGTTGCTCTAGCAGTGGATGCAAGCGGTAGTGGACTCTCATTGGTGGGGTTTGCCGACGTCTCAGTGGTCTCTGATTGGTCCATCTGTGTGTCTAGTGGAGGTTGTGACAGCGGTGGAGCAGCGGTGATGCTGGTAATATTTGCAGTAGATTTTAGAATTTCAGTGGAAGGTGGTGATGCAGGGAATGTGAGGCCAGGCATATTATTTAGTTTGAAAAGTTCATTGATGGTGGTGTTGAAGGAACCAGGCTCAGCTGCATTCTGTACATGAGCATACATAATGCAATAAAGAATCTTGGTGGAGTCGGCAGTAGGTGCTGGCAGGGAAGTGGTGGGAGCAGCTTGCGTGGCACGTAGTATCTTGGTAGTGTCTGCTTGAAGCTTGGCGATAGCAGAATATGTGGTTGCTTGTGGGTTGGGTTTCTTTTGTTATTGTTGTTGTTTCTTGAGTATGTCTCTTCTGGTAGGGCACCTGGCAGCAAGAGTACGGTGGTCATTCTTGCAGTTCAAGCATTTAGGTGGTGAAGCAATAGTGCAATTCTTGAAGTCATGACCCTCACGACCACGGGTGGAGCAGAACTTCTTGTCCTTGGTAGGACAATCATTTGTGGTGTGTAAGTATGAGTAAAAATTATAGCACTGTGAGATATGTTGGAATTTCTCTGCTTCGATGAAGGCTGGGTTGATGTGGAAGTAGTGAATAGCCAGGCCCTCAGCGAGAGCTCTGGCTGCCATGTTGACGTCACTGAAGGTGACCTTCAGCATGGATGAAGCATTGGGTATTTTAGTAATGAAGTCCACCTTGGCCCAAGGGTTCTTTGCTTCAATAGATGATTTGATTTCTTCAGTGGCCTGTACAGTGATAAGGTTGTCGAGTCGCTTGAGGAACACAGTTCTCCTGGCCCTCAGTGCTGGGGAAGTCAAGACAAGAAATCCCTGGTCTCGTTGAGTGGTAGTAGCAGTAGTGGTAAGTAGTTTCTCAGCCTCTGTGTCGTCTGTACAGACGACAACAAAGGCCTCCTTGAGCGATAAAATCGCATTACATTTGACTTGCAGCCTGCCACTAACGACAGCTGCAAGTGCTAGTTTGGACGACTCATTGGTTGTGCCACTCGCTGGTTTGATCTTTACTCTGTTAGAGTAATGCATCGTGAGTAAGCAGTGACCTCTTCTCGCAGTTTATAACCCTATGCTTGACATGTCTTTCTCCGAGCCTGACCTCAAGGTGCTTGCTTCCCTTTTATAGAAGGGGTTTATATGCCTTGGGCGAAACGTTGTATTAAATAATCCTCTGCTACCCGTGTCTTTAATCTAACTTACCGGCATTTGTCGTTGTCTCTCCAATACATACATGCTCTTTTTTTCTTTTGCACATCTCTGTGAGAACTGATAAAGTCCCTGATGGACAAAACGTTTTATCAGTAAAATTCATTAACCTCCTATATTGTGGGAAATCAGGCAATAGTTAACTGATTTCCGAAAACCGTTATTCCTTGTAAGGACCCCACTGGAAATAAGTCACATTGTGTGACATTTTTAGGTTATCCTAGGTTCTCTACATATATGCTGCTATGTATGATAATCTATGTAGCTGTATTTATACATACATGAATAAACTTACTTACTTGTATGTCTTGGAAGGAAGGGGAGGTGGAGGGTAGGTAGGTTAAGAAAGTCGAGGTAGGCTGTAACCTAACTTATGAGCCTACATCTTACATTCCCACATTTACCAACTCTTATTTATCAGACTAATTTCGCGATGAAGCCTCTGTAGGCTAATATACCACCTCTTATAAGTACTTAAATTAGAGTTAGAATTAGACTGTGCGGTCCAAGCCAGACCGAAAGGTCGTCACGAGCTTTCCCATCACCTATGTGCGGGTTATTTGTGTATTGTTCCAGTCACAGTATTGTGCCATTTTGTTCTAAAAATAGAGTAATTTATTTACATTGTTAGTATAAGTTTGCATACATATATTGTCTTATTAGCAAAGAGGAAGAAAAAGTTGAAGAAGTAAGCATATTTCATCGTCGTGTTCTTTACATATGAAGGTAAACACGCAGCGATTAACAACATTTTCCAGTTTCAAGATCATTTGGTCGGAGCACCAGCAGTGTGTTGCTATACTATTATATGTGATAGTTACATGGTGAGAATACCCACAGTGTGTTTCTACACTATTATATGTGATACATGGTGAGAATACCCACAGTGCGTTGCTACACTATTATATGTGATAGTTACATGGTGAGAATACCCACAGTGTGTTGCTACACTATTATATGTGATACATGGTGAGAATACCCACAGTGCGTTGCTACACTATTATATGTGATAGTTACATGGTGAGAATACCCTCAGTGTGTTGCTACACTATTATATGTGATACATGGTGAGAATACCCACAGTGCGTTGCTACACTATTATATGTGATAGTTACATGGTGAGAATACCCTCAGTGTGTTGCTACACTATTATATGTGATAGTTACATGGTGAGAATACCCTCAGTGTGTTGCTACACTAATATATGTGATAGTTACATGGTGAGAATACCCTCAGTGTGTTGCTACACTATTATATGTGATACATGGTGAGAATACCCACAGTGCGTTGCTACACTATTATATGTGATAGTTACATGGTGAGAATACCCTCAGTGTGTTGCTACACTATTATATGTGATAGTTACATGGTGAGAATACCCTCAGTGTGTTGCTACACTATTATATGTGATACATGGTGAGAATACCCACAGTGCGTTGCTACACTATTATATGTGATAGTTACATGGTGAGAATACCCACAGTGCGTTGCTACACTATTATATGTGATAGTTACATGGTGAGAATACCCACAGTGTGTTGCTACACTATTATATGTGATAGTTACATGGTGAGAATACCCACAGTGTGTTGCTACACTATTATATGTGATAGTTACATGGTGAGAATACCCTCAGTGTGTTGCTACACTATTATATGTGATACATGGTGAGAATACCCACAGTGCGTTGCTACACTATTATATGTGATAGTTACATGGTGAGAATACCCTCAGTGTGTTGCTACACTATTATATGTGATAGTTACATGGTGAGAATACCCTCAGTGTGTTGCTACACTATTATATGTGATACATGGTGAGAATACCCACAGTGCGTTGCTACACTATTATATGTGATAGTTACATGGTGAGAATACCCACAGTGCGTTGCTACACTATTATATGTGATAGTTACATGGTGAGAATACCCACAGTGTGTTGCTACACTATTATATGTGATAGTTACATGGTGAGAATACCCACAGTGTGTTGCTACACTATTATATGTGATACTTACATGGTGAGAATACCCACAGTGTGTTGCTACACTATTATATGTGATAGTTACATGGTGAGAATACCCACAGCGTGTTGCTACACTATTAAATGTGATAGTTACATGGTGAGAATACCCACAGTGTGTTGCTACACTATTATATGTGATATTTACATGGTGAGAATACCCACAGTGTGTTGCTACACTATTATATGTGATAGTTACATGGTGAGAATACCCACAGTGTGTTGCTACACTATTATATGTGATAGTTACATGGTGAGAATACCCACAGTGTGTTGCTACACTATTATATGTAATAGTTACATGGTGAGAATACCCTCAGTGTGTTGCTACACTGTTATATGTGATACATGGTGAGAATACCCTCAGTGTGTTGCTACACTGTTATATGTGATACATGGTGAGAATACACGTAGTGTGTTGCTACACTATTATATGCGATAGTTACCCTGGTGAGAGTACCCACAGTGTGTTGCTGCACTATTATATATGATAATTACATGCTGAGAATACTCGCAGTGTGGGGTGTTGCGTCTCAGTTCATTGTGAGTTATAAGGTGGGAACACCCAAGAAATTCTGCAACACTATTTCATATGAGCTAAAAGAAGGGAACACCTGCAGAGTGCTGCAGCATTATACTCTTGAAGTTACTATACTATTCTGCACTAAGTTACAAGGAGAGAAGACCCTCAGTGTCCTACTACAGTGTAGCAGGACACTGTCGCATCTACACTGTTCAACGTGAGTTACAAGGTAGGAACACGCACCCCATCCTACACAAGTAATAAGGGGGGATTACACCCTCCCCATCTTATACAAGTTATAAGGTGGGTACACCTACCCCATCTATACAAGTTATTAGGGGAGGTGTGTTGTCAGGGGAGGTGTGTTGTCAGGGGAGGTGTGTTGTCAGGGGAGGTGTGTTGTCAGAGGCGGTGTGTTGTCAGAGGTGTGTTGTCAGTGGAGGTGTGTCAGAGGTGTGTTGTCAGAGACGGTGTGTTGTCAGGGGAGGTTTGTTGTCAGAGATGGTGTATTGTCAGTGGAGGTGTGTTGTCAGAGGCGGTGTGTTGTCAGAGGCGGTGTGCTGTCAGAGGCGGGGTGTTGTCAGAGGCGGTGTGTTGTCAGAGGCGTTGTGTTGTCAGAGGCGGTGTGTTGTCAGAGGCGGTGTGTTGTCAGAGGAGGTGTGTTGTCAGAGGAGGTGTGTTGTCAGAGGAGGTGTGTTGTCAGAGGAGGTGTGTTGTCAGAGGAGGTGTGTTGTCAGAGGCGGTGTGTTGTCAGAGGAGGTGTGTTGTCAGAGGAGGTGTGTTGTCAGAGGAGGTGTGTTGTCAGGGGAGGTGTGTTGTCAGAGGAGGTGTGTTGTCAGAGGAGGTGTGTTGTCAGAGGCGGTGTGTTGTCAGAGGAGGTGTGTTGTCAGAGGAGGTGTGTTGTCAGAGGAGGTGTGTTGTCAGAGGAGGTGTGTTGTCAGAGGAGGTGTGTTGTCAGGGGAGGTGTGTTGTCAGAGGAGGTGTGTTGTCAGAGGAGGTGTGTTGTCAGAGGAGGTGTGTTGTCAGAGGAGGTGTGTTGTCAGAGGAGGTGTGTTGTCAGAGGAGGTGTGTTGTCAGAGGCGGTGTGTTGTCAGAGGCGGGATGTTGTCAGAGGCGGTGTGTTGTCAGAGGCGGTGTGTTGTCAGAGGAGGTGTGTTGTCAGAGGAGGTGTGTTGTCAGAGGAGGTGTGTTGTCAGAGGAGGTGTGTTGTCAGAGGAGGTGTGTTGTCAGAGGCGGTGTGTTGTCAGAGGAGGTGTGTTGTCAGAGGAGGTGTGTTGTCAGAGGAGGTGTGTTGTCAGAGGAGGTGTGTTGTCAGAGGAGGTGTGTTGTCAGAGGTGTGTTGTCAGAGGAGGTGTGTTGTCAGAGGCGGTGTGTTGTCAGAGGCGGGATGTTGTCAGAGGCGGTGTGTTGTCAGAGGCGGTGTGTTGTCAGAGGAGGTGTGTTGTCAGAGGAGGTGTGTTGTCAGAGGCGGTGTGTTGTCACAGGCGGTGTGTTGTCAGAGGAGGTGTGTTGTCAGAGGAGGTGTGTTGTCAGAGGAGGTGTGTTGTCAGAGGAGGTGTGTTGTCAGAGGAGGTGTGTTGTCAAAGGAGGTGTGTTGTCAAAGGAGGTGTGTTGTCAGAGGAGGTGTGTTGTCAGAGGAGGTGTGTCAGAGGAGGTGTGTTGTCAGAGGAGGTGTGTTGTCAGAGGAGGTGTGTTGTCAGAGGTGTGTTGTCAGAGGAGGTGTGTTGTCAGGGGAGGTGTGTTGTCAGGGGAGGTGTGTTGTCAGAGGAGGTGTGTTGTCAGAGGAGGTGTGTTGTCAGGGGAGGTGTGTTGTCAGGGGAGGTGTGTTGTCAGGGGAGGTGTGTTGTCAGAGGAGGTGTGTTGTCAGAGGAGGTGTGTTGTCAGAGGAGGTGTGTTGTCAGAGGAGGTGTGTTGTCAGAGGAGGTGTGTTGTCAGAGGAGGTGTGTTGTCAGGGGAGGTGTGTTGTCAGGGGAGGTGTGTTGTCAGAGGAGGTGTGTTGTCAGAGGAGGTGTGTTGTCAGGGGAGGTGTGTTGTCAGGGGAGGTGTGTTGTCAGAGGAGGTGTGTTGTCAGGAGAGGTGTGTTGTCAGAGGAGGTGTGTTGTCAGAGGAGGTGTGTTGTCAGGGGAGGTGTGTTGTCAGGGGAGGTGTGTTGTCAGAGGAGGTGCGTTGTCAGGGGAGGTGTGTTGTCAGAGGAGGTGTGTTGTCAGAGGAGGTGTGTTGTCGTCAGGGAAGGTGTGTTGTCAGGGGAGGTGTGTTGTCAGGGGAGGTGTGTTGTCAGAGGAGGTGTGTTGTCAGAGGAGGTGTGTTGTCAGGGGAGGTGTGTTGTCAGAGGAGGTGTGTTGTCAGAGGAGGTGTGTTGTCAGGGGAGGTGTGTTGTCAGGGGAGGTGTGTTGTCAGAGGAGGTGTGTTGTCTGAGGAGGTGTGTTGTCAGGGGAGGTGTGTTGTCAGAGGAGGTGTGTTGTCAGGGGAGGTGTGTTGTCAGAGGAGGTGTGTTGTCAGGGGAGGTGTGTTGTCAGAGGAGGTGTGTTGTAAGAGGTGTGTTGTCAGTGGAGGTGTGTTGTCAGGGGAGGTGTGTTGTCAGAGGAGGTGTGTTGTCAGGGGAGGTGTGTTGTCAGAGGAGGTGTGTTGTCAGGGGAGGTGTGTTGTCAGAGGGGGTGTGTTGTCAGAGGAGGTGTGTTGTCAGGGGAGGTGTGTTGTCAGAGGAGGTGTGTTGTCAGGGGAGGTGTGTTGTCAGAGGAGGTGTGTTGTCAGAGGAGGTGTGTTGTCAGAGGAGGTGTGTTGTCAGGGGAGGTGTGTTGTCAGAGGAGGTGTGTTGTCAGAGGAGGTGTGTTGTCAGAGGAGGTGTGTTGTCAGAGGAGGTGTGTTGTCAGGGGAGGTGTGTTGTCAGAGGAGGTGTGTTGTCAGAGGAGGTGTGTTGTCAGAGGAGATGTGTTGTCAGAGGAGGTGTGTTGTTAGGGGAGGTGTGTTGTCAGAGGAGGTGTGTTGTCAGAGGAGGTGTGTTGTCAGAGGAGGTGTGTTGTCAGAGGAGGTGTGTTGTCAGAGGAGGTGTGTTGTTAGGGGAGGTGTGTTGTCAGAGGAGGTGTGTTGTCTGAGGAGGTGTGTTGTCAGGGGAGGTGTGTTGTCAGAGGAGGTGTGTTGTTAGGGGAGGTGTGTTGTCAGAGGGGGTGTGTTGTCAGAGGAGGTGTGTTGTCAGAGGAGGTGTGTTGTCAGAGGAGGTGTGTTGTCAGGGGAGGTGTGTTGTCAGAGGAGGTGTGTTGTCAGAGGAGGTGTGTTGTCAGGGGAGGTGTGTTGTCAGAGGAGGTGTGTTGTCAGAGGAGGTGTGTTGTCAGAGGAGGTGTGTTGTCAGAGGAGATGTGTTGTCAGAGGAGGTGTGTTGTTAGGGGAGGTGTGTTGTCAGAGGGGGTGTGTTGTCAGAGGAGGTGTGTTGTCAGAGGAGGTGTGTTGTCAGAGGAGGTGTGTTGTCAGGGGAGGTGTGTTGTCAGAGGAGGTGTGTTGTCAGAGGAGGTGTGTTGTCAGGGGAGGTGTGTTGTCAGAGGAGGTGTGTTGTCAGAGGAGGTGTGTTGTCAGAGGAGGTGTGTTGTCAGAGGAGATGTGTTGTCAGAGGAGGTGTGTTGTTAGGGGAGGTGTGTTGTCAGAGGAGGTGTGTTGTCAGAGGAGGTGTGTTGTCAGAGGTGGTGTTAAACTGAATGTATCGTGAGAGACGTAGCCAGTCCGCGAGATTGTTGAATGTAACGAAATTACGGTGAATGTTGGGCCAAATGTGTTAGTTTAGTTTTCCTAATTTGTTTTATCAGGTGTGTGTGTGTGTGTGTGTGTGTGTGTGTGTGTGTGTGTGTGTGTGTGTGCGTGTGTACTCACCTAGTTGTACTCACCTAGTTGAGGTTGCGGGGGTCGAGTCCGAGCTCCTGGCCCCGCCTCTTCACTGATCGCTACTAGGTCACTCTCCCTGAGCCGTGAGCTTTATCGTACCTCTGCTTAAAGCTATGTATGGATCCTGCCTCCACTACATCGCTTCCCAAACTATTCCACTTACTGACTACTCTGTGGCTGAAGAAATACTTCCTAACATCCCTGTGATTCATCTGTGTCTTTAGCTTCCAACTGTGTCCCCTTGTTACTGTGTCCAATCTCTGGAACATCCTGTTTTTGTCCACCTTGTCAATTCCTCTCAGTATTTTGTATGTCGTTATCATGTCCCCCCTATCTCTCCTGTCCTCCAGTGTCGTCAGGTTGATTTCCCTTAACCTCTCCTCGTAGGACATACCTCTTAGCTCTGGGACTAGTCTTGTTGCAAACCTTTGCACTTTCTCTAGTTTCTTTACGTGCTTGGCTAGGTGTGGGTTCCAAACTGGTGCCGCATACTCCAATATGGGCCTAACGTATACGGTGTACAGGGTCCTGAACGATTCCTTATTAAGATGTCGGAATGCTGTTCTGAGGTTTGCTAGGCGCCCATATGCTGCAGCAGTTATTTGGTTGATGTGCGCTTCAGGAGATGTGCCTGGTGTTATACTCACCCCAAGATCTTTTTCCTTGAGTGAGGTTTGTAGTCTCTGACCCCCTAGACTGTACTCCGTTTGCGGCCTTCTTTGCCCTTCCCCAATCTTCATGACTTTGCACTTGGTGGGATTGAACTCCAGGAGCCAATTGCTGGACCAGTTCTGCAGCCTGTCCAGATCCCTTTGTAGTTCTGCCTGGTCTTCGATCGAGTGTATTCTTCTCATCAACTTCACGTCATCTGCAAACAGGGACACCTCAGAGTCTATTCCTTCCGTCATGTCGTTCACAAATACCAGAAACAGCACTGGTCCTAGGACTGACCCCTGCGGGACCCCGCTGGTCACAGGTGCCCACTCTGACACCTCGCCACGTACCATGACTCGCTGCTGTCTTCCTGACAAGTATTCCCTGATCCATTGTAGTGCCTTCCCTGTTATCCCTGCTTGGTCCTCCAGTTTTTGCACCAATCTCTTGTGTGGAACTGTGTCAAACGCCTTCTTGCAGTCCAAGAAAATGCAATCCACCCACCCCTCTCTCTCTTGTCTTACTGCTGTCACCATGTCATAGAACTCCAGTAGGTTTGTGACACAGGATTTCCCGTCCCTGAAACCATGCTGGCTGCTGTTGATGAGATCATTCCTTTCTAGGTGTTCCACCACTCTTCTCCTGATAATCTTCTCCATGATTTTGCATACTATACATGTCAGTGACACTGGTCTGTAGTTTAATGCTTCATGTCTGTCTCCTTTTTTAAAGATTGGGACTACATTTGCTGTCTTCCATGCCTCAGGCAATCTCCCTGTTTCGATAGATGTATTGAATATTGTTGTTAGGGGTACACATAGCGCCTCTGCTCCCTCTCTCAATACCCATGGGGAGATGTTATCTGGCCCCATTGCCTTTGAGGTATCTAGCTCACTCAGAAGCCTCTTCACTTCTTCCTCGGTTGTGTGCACTGTGTCCAGCACTTGGTGGTGTGCCCCACCTCTCCGTCTTTCTGGAGTCCCTTCTGTCTCCTCTGTGAACACTTCTTTGAATCTCTTGTTGAGTTCTTCACATACTTCCCGGTCATTTCCTGTTGTCTCTCCTCCTTCCTTCCTTAGCCTGATTACCTGGTCCTTGACTGTTGTTTTCCTCCTGATGTGGCTGTACAACAGTTTCGGGTCAGATTTGGCTTTCGCTGCTATGTCATTTTCATATTGTCTTTGGGCCTCCCTTCTTATCTGTGCATATTCATTTCTGGCTCTACGACTGTTCTCCTTATTCTCCTGGGTCCTTTGCCTTCTATATTTCTTCCATTCCCTAGCACACTTGGTTTTTGCCTCCCTGCACCTTTGGGTAAACCATGGGCTCATCCTGGCTTTTTCATTACTCCTGTTACCCTTGGGTACAAACCTCTCCTCAGCCTCCTTGCATTTTATTGCTACATATTCCATCATCTCATTAACTGGTTTCCCTGCCAGTTCTCTGTCCCACTGAACCCCGTTCAGGTAGTTCCTCATTCCTGTGTAGTCCCCTTTCTTGTAGTTTGGCTTCATTCGTCCTGGCCTTCCTGCTTCTCCCTCCACTTGTAGCTCTACTGTGTATTCGAAGCTTACAACCACATGGTCACTGGCCCCAAGGGGTCTTTCATATGTGATGTCCTCGATATCTGCACTACTGAAGGTGAATACTAAGTCCAGCCTTGCTGGTTCATCCTCTCCTCTCTCTCTTGTAGTGTCCCTTACGTGTTGGTACATGAAGTTCTCCAGTACCACCTCCATCATCTTAGCCCTCCAAGTATCTTGGCCCCCATGTGGGTCCAAGTTCTCCCAATCTATCTCCTTGTGGTTAAAGTCACCCATGATCAGGAGCTTTGCCCTGCATGCATGAGCTCTTCTGGCCACTCTAGCTAGTGTGTCAACCATCGCTCTATTGCTCTCGTCGTACTCTTGCCTTGGCCTCCTGCTGTTCTGTGGTGGGTTATACATCACTGCTATTACCACCTTGGGACCTCCAGAGTGAAGTGTTCCCACTATGTAATCACTTTCTTCTCCGCTATCTTCTCTCTCCAGCTCATCAAAATTCCAGCGATTTTTGATCAGCAACGCCACTCCTCCACCCCCCCTGTTCCCTCTGTCTTTCCTCAGGATTTGGTATCCCGTTGGAAAGATGGCATCTGTTATCATACCTGTAAGCTTGGTTTCTGTGAGAGCTATGATGTCCGGTGATGCTTCTTTGACTCTTTCTTGCCACTCCTCCCACTTATTTGTTATTCCATCAGCGTTTGTGTACCATACCTTCAGTTTCCTTTCCAACACTGTGGTTTGGGGGGCCTGTGAGGGTGGGAGACCTGGTGGCATACTGTGGGGTTCTATAGCTTGGTGTTGGGTGGAGGCTGTGGGTATGGATTGTAGGGTGTGTTGGGATGGTGTGTGTGCGTGTGTGTGTGTGTGTGTGTGTGTGTGTGTGTGTGTGTGTGTGTGTGTGTGCGTGTGTGTGTGTGCGTGTGTGTGTGTGCGTGTGTGTGTGTGTGTGTGTGTGTGTGTGTGTGCGTGTGTGTGTGTGTGCGTGTGTGTGTGTGTGTGTGTGTGTGTGTGTGTGTGTGTGTGTGTGTGTGTTTGTGTGTGTGTGTGTGCGTGTGTGTGCGTGTGTGAGTGTGTGTGTGTGTGTGTGTGTGCGTGTGTGTACTCACCTAGTTGAGGTTACAGGGGTCGAGTTCAAGCTCCTGGCCCCGCCTCTTCACTGGTTGCTACTAGGTCACTCTCCTTGAACCGTGAGCTTTATCATACCTCTGCTTAAAGGTATGTATGGATCCTGCCTCCACTACATCGCTTCCCAAACTATTCCACTTCCTGACTACTCTGTGGCTGAAGAAGTACTGTGTGTGTGTGTGTGTGTGTGTGTGTGTGTGTGTGTGTGTGTGTGTGTGTGTGTGTGTGTGTGTGTGTTTGTGTGTGTGCGCGTGTGTGCGTGTGTGTGTGTGTGTGTGTGTGTGTGTGTGTGTGTGTGTGTGTGTGTGTGTGTGTGTGTGTGTGTGTGTGTGTGTGTGCGTGTGTGTGTGTGCGTGTGAGCGCGAGCGCATGTGTGCACTAAACTTCTTTGTAGTTACCAATATGTGGTTCCCGAGGCCGTGTCTTAGCTCTTGGCTCCGCCTCTCAACTTGCCCTTTCCAGATTCGCTCCAAGCCTAGTGGACCCTATCGAACCTGCTCTTAAAGCTAAGCATGAAGCCTGCTGACACCACGAGCCTGGCCCATGGCCGGGCTCCGGGAGTAGAAAGACTTTCGAAACTCATCAAGGGTATATCAAAGGTAAGGTACTTTAGTCGTCGTTTTCATTCAACTAACATTCCTGAAGCTTATCATCAGTCTGTATTCCAGCTGTGCCCTCATGTACCTGTTTCCCACCTCTCATACAACCTGTTTTTGTCTACTCAATCAACACCTCCATGTATTGCGTTATTATCTCTTCCCCGCTTCTTTTCTCCTCTATCATAGCAAGATTCAATCCCGTTAGTATATCTCCTCGTGGTTCATGAACCCACAGCTCTGGGACAAACATCGCTATATACCTCTACAGTTTCGTCTCAAGCGTGGGTTCCAGGCTGGTGCTGCATACTCGATGATGGGCCTGACATATGTGGCATAAAAGGGGATGGGGTCTCTTCCTGGGTGAAACCAACACATGATTTTAAAAAATATATATGATTTTTTCCCCAAAAATATTATGATATTTAAATTTTTCTTCCGCGATTTTTCAAAGTCGAATTATTGGAAATCACAAATTTTGCCGGAAACCAATTTCGCATCAATAATGGTATATATTGTGTGTTATCTTGTTATTTTTACGGACAGTTCACCATTTTTTTTTTTTTTTTTTTTTTTTTTTATTATCACACTGGCCGATTCCCACCAAGGCAGGGTGGCCCGAAAAAGAAAAACTTTCACCATCATTCACTCCATCACTGTCTTACCAGAAGGGTGCTTTACACTACAGTTTTTAAACTGCAACATTAACACCCCTCCTTCAGAGTGCAGGCACTGTACTTCCCATCTCCAGGACTCAAGTCCGGCCTGCCGGTTTCCCTGAATCCCTTCATAAATGTTACTTTGCTCACGCGACTGTTTAAGGTCAAAATGAAGGTCAGGAGACAAATTTTATCCATAGATTATAGATTAATCCCTTTCTTAAATCACTTTCTAAAGCTCAGGAAGAAATTTCTCGCCTAGTTGTTAGTAATAAGTGACCACAAGTTATATACACTGATGTATCTGAACAGGAGTGTTCTGGCAGGGGTCCATCTGCTCTTGTTGCCACCTGCCTAGTTAAGAACCATAATAAATTTGTTGCGTTGGACATAATTAGCAACTGGGCGTCTACACTGCAAACTGAATTGTCATCCTAGTGGCGCTGAAGCTAATTTATGACACTGAGTTTGACTCTGTCAACATTCTATCTCATCACTGAAGGCTCTTGACTCATATAAAGATTAACAACACGCTCATATGAAGGCGAAAACACATTTCGTAATGAACAAAAAGGCACAATATAATGACTGAAACAATACATAGATAACCCGCACATAGGAGAGAGAAGCTTCGGACATTTCTATCCTACTTGGGTCATTTATAAAGTCACACTAACACAGAAGAGTGAGGGAGGCAGTTTATACTGGCTCCTTCACTCTTTGTCTGTGACTGTAATTGGTCCAAGTCGGACAGAAACGTCGTCGTAAGCTTCTCTCTCTCTTATGTAAGGGTTATTTGCTCATTATTTCTTAATCTGAGACTATCTGGGAACCCAAGTTATGAGGCTATAAGTATGTGTTCCTTCAATATTTGTGGAACAGTCGTAAAAATTCTCAGATATTGTACAAGAAAACATTGTTTTTCAACAATTCAGTGCCTTGTTCCTTTTATCAAAATCACTTTCAAAATATTTTATTTTATTGTTTTTTATCGAATATATATATATATATATATATATATATATATATATATATATATATATATATATATATATATATATATATATATATATATATATATATGATGGGGTCCACCTCTGGTGTAAATTGTGGGACCCATAGCCTCAGAGAAGTGGATAAAAAGGTTTCAAGGAAGAATATTTGGATTTCTTCCTGAAGCCGTTTGAATATTCCACTTCCCCTACCACCCCATCTCTTCATTCTTTTTTACCAATAGGTATATTTTAATACATAACATGGTACAAAAGGTTTAAGAGATACATTGTGATATAAAGATGGAATATACAGTACATGAGATGTGAGAGATAAATGTCTAGTACATATTGTTACGTGTTTGTCTCTGATTATAATGCAAAAATCTCATCCAGCTCTTCAGAACTGGGTCGCGTGCCCAAAATACAGCAGGCATTACCCCTCTGAACAGCAGCGCTGAGTCGCTGGAACAGAAAACTAGCTGCTCTGGGATCCTTAGTTACCCTGATGAGTCTTTTGCCTAGCTCCTTAAGGAACGTAGATGCACTCTTTCCCCATGAGCCAAGGGTCTCAGAGCCTATGGGAACAAACATATAATGATTGGCAAGTTCTCCATATTTTCTAGACTTTTGGGACTATTTCAACACGTCGGCCGTCTCCCACCGAGGCAGGGTGACCCAAAAAGAGAGAAAAAAACTTCATCATTCAACACTTTCACTATCACTCATACATGATCACTGTCTTTCAGAAACGTTCAGATATGACAGTTTAAACATCCCTCCAAACTGCCAATATCCTAAACCCTTCCTTTAGAGTGCAAGCATTGTATTTCCCATTTCCAGGACTCAAGTCCGGCTAACAAGTTTCCCTGAATCCCTTCATAAAATATTACCCTGTTCACACTCCAACAGCTCGTCAAGTTCAAAGAACCATTAGTCTCCATTCGCTCCTAACACGCTCACACATGCTTGTTGGAAGTCCAAGCCCCTCGCCCACAAAACCTTCTTTACCCCATCCTTCCAACCTTTTCGGGGAAAACCCCTACCCCGCCTTCCCTCCCGAACAGACTTATACGCTCTCCAAGTCATTCTACTTTGTTCCATTCTCTCTAAATGACCATACCACCTCATTCTGTCTCATAAACACGCTAGATAACAGGGATATCTTGCTACTCCTACTTACACTTTGGTCACACTTCAAAGACACGCACATGCATATATATATACATACATCTAGGTTTTTCTCCTTTTTCTAAATAGCTCTTGTTCCTCTTTATTTCTTCTATTGTCCATGGGGAAGTGGAAAAGAATCTTTCCTCCGTAAGCCATGCGTGTTGTATGAGGCGACTAAAATGCCGGGAGCAATGGGCTAGTAACCCCTTCTCCTGTAGACATTTACTAAAAAAGAGAAGAAGAAAAACTTTATAAAACTGGGATGCTTAAATGTGCGTGGATGTAGTGCGGATGACAAGAAACAGATGATTGCTGATGTTATGAATGAAAAGAAGTTGGATGTCCTGGCCCTAATCGAAACAAAGCTGAAGGGGGTAGGGGAGTTTCGGTGGGGGGAAATAAATGGGATTAAATCTGGAGTATCTGAGAGAGTTAGAGCAAAGGAAGGGGTAGCAGTAATGTTGAATGATCAGTTATGGAAGGAGAAAAGAGAATATGAATGTGTAAATTCAAGAATTATGTGGATTAAAGTAAAGGTTGGATGCGAGAAGTGGGTCATAATAAGCGTGTATGCACCTGGAGAAGAGAGGAATGCAGAGGAGAGAGAGAGATTTTGGGAGATGTTAAGTGAATGTATAGGAGCCTTTGAACCAAGTGAGAGAGTAATTGTGGTAGGGGACCTTAATGCTAATGTAGGAGAAACTTTTAGAGAGGGTGTGGTAGGTAAGTTTGGGGTGCCAGGTGTAAATGACAATGGGAGCCCTTTGATTGAACTTTGTGTAGAAAGGGGTTTAGTTATAGGTAATACATATTTTAAGAAAAAGAGGATAAATAAGTATACAAGATATGATGTAGGGCGAAATGACAGTAGTTTGTTGGATTATGTATTGGTAGATAAAAGACTGTTGAGTAGACTTCAGGATGTACATGTTTACAGAGGGGCCACAGATATATCAGATCACTTTCTAGTTGTAGCTACACTGAGAGTAAAAGGTAGATGGGATACAAGGAGAATAGAAGCATCAGGGAAGAGAGAGGTGAAGGTTTATAAACTAAAAGAGGAGACAGTTAGGGTAATATATAAACAGCTATTGGAGGATAGATGGGCTAATGAGAGCATAGGCAATGGGGTCGAAGAGGTATGGGGTAGGTTTAAAAATGTAGTGTTAGAGTGTTCAGCAGAAGTTTGTGGTTACAGGAAAGTGGGTGCGGGAGGGAAGAGGAGCGATTGGTGGAATGATGATGTGAAGAGAGTAGTAAGGGAGAAAAAGTTAGCATATGAGAAGTTTTTACAAAGTAGAAGTGATGCAAGGAGGGAATAGTATATGGAGAAAAAGAGAGAGGTTAAGAGTGTGGTGAAGCAATGTAAAAAGAGAGCAAATGAGAGAGTGGGTGAGATGTTATCAACAAATTCTGTTGAAAATAAGAAAAAGTTCTGAAGTGAGATTAACAAGTTAAGAATGCCTAGAGAACAAATGGATTTATCAGTTAAAAATAGGAGAGGAGAGTTATTAAATGGAGAGTTAGAGGTATTGGGAAGATGGAGGGAATATTTTGAGGAATTGTTAAATGTTGATGAAGTTAGGGAAGCTGAGATTTCGTGTATAGGGCAAGGAGGAACGACATCTTGTAGGAGTGAGGAAGAGCCAGTTGTGAGTGTGGGGGAAGTTCGTGAGGCAGTAGGTAAAATGAAAGGGGGTAAGGCAGCCGGGATTGATGGGATAAAGATAGAAATGTTAAAAGCAGGTGGGGATATAGTTTTGGAGTGGTTGGTGCAATTATTTAATAAATGTATGGAAGAGGGTAAGGTACCTAGGGATTGGCAGAGAGCATGCATAGTTCCTTTGTATAAAGGCAAAGGGGATAAAAGAGAGTGCAAAAATTATAGGGGGATAAGTCTGCTGAGTATACATGGTAAAGTGTATGGTAGAGTTATTATTGAAAGAATTAAGAGTAAGACGGAGAATAGGATAGCAGATGAACAAGGAGGCTTTAGGAACGGTAGGGGGTGTGTGGACCAGGTGTTTACAGTGAAACATATAAGTGAACAGTATTTAGATAAGGCAAAAGTGGTCTTTGTGGCATTTATGGATTTGGAAAAGGCGTATGACAGGGTGGATAGGGGGGCAATGTGGCAGATGTTGCAGGTGTATGGTGTAGGAGGTAGGTTACTGAAAGCAGTGAAGAGTTTTTACGAGGATAGTGAGGCTCAAGTTAGAGTATGTAGGAAAGAGGGAAATTATTTCCCAGTAAAAGTGGGCCTTAGACAGGGATGTGTGATGTCACTGTGGTTGTTTAATATATTTATAGATGGGGTTGTAAGAGAAGTAAATGCGAGGGTCTTGGCAAGAGGCGTGGAGTTAAAAGATAAAGAATCACACATAAAGTGGGAGTTGTCACAGTTGCTCTTTGCTGATGACACTGTGCTCTTGGGAGATTCTGAAGAGAAATTGCAGAGATTGGTGGATGAATTTGGTAGGGTGTGCAAAAGAAGAAAATTGAAAATGAATACAGGAAAGAGTAAGGTTATGAGGATAACAAAAAGATTAGGTGATGAAAGATTGGATTGGAGGAGGTGAATGTATTCAGATATTTGGGAGTGGACGTGTCAGCGGATGGATCTATGAAAGATGAGGTGAATCATAGAATTGATGAGGGGAAAAGGGTGAGTGGTGCACTTAGGAGTCTGTGGAGACAAAGAACTTTGTCCTTGGAGGCAAAGAGGGGAATGTATGAGAGTATAGTTTTACCAACGCTCTTATATGGGTGTGAAGCATGGGTGATGAATGTTGCAGCGAGGAGAAGGCTGGAGGCAGTGGAGATGTCATGTCTGAGAGCAATGTGTGGTGTGAATATAATGCAGAGAATTCGTAGTTTGGAAGTTAGGAGGAGGTGCGGGATTACCAAAACTGTTGTCCAGAGGGCTGAGGGGGGGTTGTTGAGGTGGTTCGGACATGTGGAGAGAATGGAGCGAAACAGAATAACTTCAAGAGTGTATCAGCCTGTAGTGGAAGGAAGGCGGGGTAGGGGTCGGCCTAGGAAAGGTTGGAGGGAGGGGGTAAAGGAGGTTTTGTGTGCGAGGGGCTTGGACTTCCAGCAGGCATGCGTGAGCGTGTTTGATAGGAGTGAATGGAGACAAATAGTTTTTAATACTTGACGTGCTGTTGGAGTGTGAGCAAAGTAACATTTATGAAGGGGTTCAGGGAAACCGGCAGGCCGGACTTGAGTCCTGGAGATGGGAAGTACAGTGCCTGCACTCTGAAGGAGGGGTGTTAATGTTGCAGTTTAAAAACTGTAGGGTAAAGCACTCTTCTGGCAAGACAGTGATGGAGTGAATGATGGTGAAAGTTTTTCTTTTTCGGGCCACCCTGCCTTGGTGGGAATCGGCCAGTGTGATAATAATAAAATAATATATATATATATATATATATATATATATATATATATATATATATATATATATATATATATATATATATATATATATATGTGTGTGTGTGTGTGTGTGTGTGTGTGTGTGTGTGTGTGTGTGTGTGTGTGTGCGTACTCACCTATTTGTGGTTGCAGGGGTCGATTCATAGCTCCTGGCCTCACCTCTTCACTGATCGCTGCTAGGTCCTCTCTCTCCCTGCGCTTTATCAAACCTCGTCTTAAAACTATGTATGGTTCCTGCCTCCTCTACTTCAATTTCAAGGCTATTCCACTTCCTGACAACTCTATGACTGAAGAAATACTTCCTTACATCCCTTTGACTCACAGAAGTCTTCAACTTCCAACTGTGACCCCTTGTTTTTGTGTCCCATAACTGGAACATCTGGTCTTTGTCTACCTTGTCAATTCTTCGTAGTATTATATATGTCGTTATCATGTCTCCCCTGACCCTCCTGTGGGTGTGTGTGTGTGTGTGTGTGTGTGTGTGTGTGTGTGTGTGTGTGTGTGTGTGTGTGTGTGTGTGTGTGTGTGTGTGTGTGTGTGTGCGTGTGTGTGTGCGTGTGTGTGTGTGCGCGTGTGTGTGCGTGCGTACTCACCTAATTGTACTCACGTAATTGTGGTTACAGGGGTCGAGACTCGGCTCCTGGCCCCGCCTCTTCACTGAGTGCTACTAGGTCCTCTCTCTTTCTGCTTCCTGAGCTTTGTCATACCTCGTCTTCAAACTATGTATGGTTCCTGCCTCCACTACGTCAATTTCTATGCTATTCCACTTCCTGACAAATCTATGACTGAAGAAATACTTCCTCAGATCCCTTTGACTCATCTGAGTCTTCAACTTCCAATTGTGATCCCTTGTTTCTGTGTCTCATCTCTGGAACATCATGTTTTTGTCCACCTTGTCAATTCCTCGCAGTATTTTATATGCCGTTATCATGTCTCCCCTGACCCTCCTGTCCTCCAGTTTCCTCTGGCCGATTTCCCTAAACCTTTATTCGTAGGACAATCCCCTTAGCTCAGGGACTAGTCTTGTTGTAAACCTTTGCACTTTCTCTAATTTCTTGACGTGCTTGACCAGGTGTGGTTTCAGGCTGGTGCTGCATACTCCGACATGGGCCTGACGTACATTGTATACAGAGTTTTGAAGATTCCTTACTGAGGTATCGGAGCACTCTTCTTAGGTTTGTCAGACGCCCGTATGCTGCAACAGTTATCTGACTGATGTGCACCTCAGGAGATGTGCTCGGTATTATACTCAACCCATGATCTTTTTCCTTGAATGAGGTTTGGAGTCTTTGGCCGCCTTGACTGTACTCTGTGTGCGGTATTCTTTGCCCTTCCCCGATCTTCATGACTTTGCATTTGGTGGGGTTAAATTCAAGGAGCCAGTAGCTGGACCAGGCTTGTAGCCTGACCAGGTCTCTTAGTAGTCCTGCCTGATCCTCGACCGATTTAATTCTCCTTTTTAAGATCACATCATCTGCAAGCAGGGACACTGAGTCTATCCCTTCCGTTATGTCGTGTGTGTGTGTGTGTGCGGGGGGGGGGGTGCGTGTGCATGCTTGCGTGCGTGCTTGCGTGCGTGTGTGTGTGGGGGGGTTGAAAGAAAGGGGTGTGAGTAGGAAGAGCCTCTCTGTGTCTGCTCAATGCTCATGTTTCTCCCGAATTATCCCTATTTGTATATTTTTGGAAAAACGCCAAACCCATAAAAGTCATACGAGCTCCAGGAAAATGAAAGGAAATTAGGTTTGATACAAAGAAAAGGACACGTCCATTTCCCTGAATAAAGAGCTCAGAGCTCTTCAGCAGCATCAAAATACCTCTCCCTCACTGGACGTCCCTAGTCGTCCCTCCCACAGCCAATTTTGATAGCCCCACTGAACACCAAGGGCAGCTTGGTCACCCTATCTAGTAGTAGTAGTAGTAGTAGTAGTAGTAGTAGTAGTAGTAGTAGTAGTAATAGTAGTAGTAGTAATAATAATAATAATAATAATAATGATAATTTCTACAAGTACATGTACAAGGTAGACAGTCCTAGCTGTCATTACTGACACTACTATATAGAAAGCCGATTGTTATGCAGAGCATTTCCCGCAAATTAGGTCAATTTTGTCCCAGGATGCGACCCATATCAGTCGACTAACACCCAGGAACCCATTTTACTGATGGGCGAACACTGGCAGCAGGTGTCTTAAAAGGATACACGTCCTAATGTTGCCAAGTGTACCGCGGGTCGACCCCCGGACCTCAGCGTGTGAGTCGAGATTTATTTAGATACAGGTTTATGTAAATACAGCTTCACAAATTATCATACACGGTATCATATGTGTAAATTACCTAGAATAACCCAAAAAATGTCAGAGTGATTGATTTATATTGTTGTTCACTCAAATTTCCTGACAGTGCGTCGGCTATTATAAAAAGTATATATCTAATCAATGTTGTCGTAGCCATAATTTCACCCACCAGCAAAAACTGAAAGAAAAAATAAATGAGTAAGAGAGAGAGAGAGAGAGAGAGAGAGTGAGAGAGAGAGAGAGAGAGAGAGAGAGAGAGAGAGAGAGAGAGAGAGAGAGAGAGAGAGAGAGAGAGAGAGAGAGAGAGAGGGGGGAGGGGGAACGACGGCGGCAGAGGCAGAACACAGTTGCCACCTTGAAGGAGACGGTGCACACTTTACCTTGAAAAATAAGGAAATGCACTTGCTACCTTGAAGGAGTGAGGGATCACACTCCCTACCTTGAAGGAGTGAGGGATCACACTCCCTATCTTGAAGGAGTGAGGGATCACATTCCCTACCTTGAAAGAGTGAGGGATCACATTCCCTACCTTGAAGGAGTGAGGGTTCATACTTCCTAATTTGAAGGAGGGATCACTCTCCTACCTTGAAGGAGTGAGGGATCATACTCCCTACCTTGAAGGAGTGAAGGATCACACTTCCTACCTTGAAGGAGTGAGGGATCACACTCCCTACCTTGAAACACTAACGGTTCAGGACCTTGATTCCTCGGCGTCGTACTAAAGAGGTTGAGTCGGTCAAGGGTTCCGGTCCATGGGATCTAACTCTCCCTCTTTCCCCCTAATTCACACCTCTTGTTTCCATTTCCAGCCTTTCCTCTTTCTCTCCCTTCTCTTCCTCTTTCTTCCCTATCATTAATCTTCGTTTTCTCCCTTATCATTCACGCATGTTTCCATAATATTAGTGTACCTACCAGACGTACGATTCAGAGCACATCTCATCGCCCATTTCAATAAAAATATCAAGTGAATCTTACCGATAAACTTGGAAATTATTAAGAGGTGAAAAAAGACAAGACTTTCCCTTGTGATATGTTCCAAATCGTTTTTATTAGATTTTGTATTGTTGTTTGGTGCGGTACGACAGGTTTTCCCCCCTCCCTGGGCTTGTGACAGCTCTGAGCTAAAGAATAAACGAAGTATAAGGTGACGCAGGAGCTAAGAAAGAGCACCAGTCTCACTCACTACCCTACGCTCACTCCTACAATTTAAATAGGTGAGTATAGTAACCCATTTCAATATTTATTTTTTGCCACAAATGACTCAACACAATTGCGAGAGGTGAGTAGTTTTTGCAGTTAATTGTCAGCATTCTGAACTCTGACATAGCAGTTTATAAAATATAATGTATATTTTAGCAGAAAAATATGTCATTGTATTAATATTAAGAGCAATGAATGAGTTAAGTGTTACTGATGTATTAGTTAAGTGTACAAGTACTGAAAGAATTATTTGATCAGTGGAGGCGGAATTTTACGAGCTTTTGTGATTAATGAAATGAATGATAACTAACAGACTTTGCTAGCTTCTTAGACGGTTTGTTAGCTGTTGAATGATGTGTAGAGGTGTGTTGTAGAGAGGTGTGTTGTAGAGAGGTGTGTTGTAGAGAGGTGTGTTGTAGAGTGGTGTGTTGTAGAGAGGTGTGTTGTAGAGAGGTGTGTTGTAGAGTGGTGTGTTGCAGAGAGGTGTGTTGTAGAGAGGTGTGTTGTAGAGAGGTGTGTTGTAGAGAGGTGTGTTGTGTAGAGTTGTTTTTTAAGCTTTTAAGTGTGTACTGTAAAAGGATGTGTAAAGGGAGTATGCTGTAAAGGGATGTGCAGAGTAAAGGGAGTGTGCTTTGAAAGAATGATGCTGTGGAGTGTACTGTGAAACAGAGGGTGCTGTAAAAGGGACTATGATGTTAATGCATTGTGCTGTGAAGTGTAATGTGCTGTGAAAGGGTATGTGATATGAAGTGTGTGTGTGTGCTGTGAGGGTAGAGTACCGTGAAAGAGGCGCACACTTCGAAAACGCGCGTGTTTAGAACGATATATGCTGTGGAGGATAGCGTGTTTGGAACGATATATGCTGTGGAGGATAGCGTGTTTGGAACGATATATGCTGTGGAGGATAGCGTGTTTGGAACGATATATGCTGTGGAGGATAGCGTGTTTGGAACGATATATGCTGTGGAGGATAGCGTGTTTGGAACGATATATGCTGTGGAGGATAGCGTGTTTGGAACGATATATGCTGTGGAGGATAGCGTGTTTGGAACGATATATGCTGTGGAGGATAGCGTGTTTGGAACGATATATGCTGTGGAGGATAGCGTGTTCGGAACGATATATGCTGTGGAGGATAGCGTGTTCGGAACGATATATGCTGTGGAGGATAGCGTGTTCGGAACGATATATGCTGTGGAGGATAGCGTGTTCGGAACGATATATGCTGTGGAGGATAGCGTGTTCGGAACGATATATGCTGTGGAGGATAGCGTGTTCGGAACGATATATGCTGTGGAGGATAGCGTGTTCGGAACGATATATGCTGTGGAGGATAGCGTGTTTGGAACGATATATGCTGTGGAGGATAGCGTGTTCGGAACGATATATGCTGTGGAGGATAGCGTGTTCGGAACGATATATGCTGTGGAGGATAGCGTGTTTGGAACGATATATGCTGTGGAGGATAGCGTGTTCGGAACGATATATGCTGTGGAGGATAGCGTGTTCGGAACGATATATGCTGTGGAGGATAGCGTGTTCGGAACGATATATGCTGTGGAGGATAGCGTGTTTGGAACGATATATGCTGTGGAGGATAGCGTGTTCGGAACGATATATGCTGTGGAGGATAGCGTGTTCGGAACGATATATGCTGTGGAGGATAGCGTGTTTGGAACGATATATGCTGTGGAGGATAGCGTGTTCGGAACGATATATGCTGTGGAGGATAGCGTGTTCGGAACGATATATGCTGTGGAGGATAGCGTGTTCGGAACGATATATGCTGTGGAGGATAGCGTGTTTGGAACGATATATGCTGTGGAGGATAGCGTGTTCGGAACGATATATGCTGTGGAGGATAGCGTGTTCGGAACGATATATGCTGTGGAGGATAGCGTGTTTGGAACGATATATGCTGTGGAGGATAGCGTGTTCGGAACGATATATGCTGTGGAGGATAGCGTGTTCGGAACGATATATGCTGTGGAGGATAGCGTGTTTGGAACGATATATGCTGTGGAGGATAGCGTGTTCGGAACGATATATGCTGTGGAGGATAGCGTGTTCGGAACGATATATGCTGTGGAGGATAGCGTGTTTGGAACGATATATGCTGTGGAGGATAGCGTGTTCGGAACGATATATGCTGTGGAGGATAGCGTGTTCGGAACGATATATGCTGTGGAGGATAGCGTGTTTGGAACGATATATGCTGTGGAGGATAGCGTGTTCGGAAGGATATATGCTGTGGAGGATAGCGTGTTTGGAACGATATATGCTGTGGAGGATAGCGTGTTCGGAACGATATATGCTGTGGAGGATAGCGTGTTCGGAAGGAAATATGCTCTGAAGAGAGGTGTTAAGATGCGTGTACTGTGAAGGGGCGTGCTGTGGAAGGGCGTGTACTGTGAAGGGGTGTGCTGTGGAAGGGCGTGTACTGTGAAGGGGTGTGCTGTGGAAGGGCGTGTACTGTGAAGGGGTGTGCTGTGAGGAGAGTTCTAGTTAATTTCTTGTGCTATAGAGCCTCGTTTACTGGTGAACTATTCTTGGATCAAAACACAGAAGCTCTCCTTCCTGTTTGGACTTATTTCTTAGGCGTTAGATGGCCCTAACGGGGTTATCACTTACCCACTAGTTCATTAGTGCAATATAAATATTGCCCATACGATTATCTTCACTCAACAACTAACTAGAAATAACGGTAATTATCATCAAATTTCCCCATAAAATGTTCAGGTCCTGGTAATCTGCTATTTCGAAAAACACACATCGATGTTTGTAACTTGTCTCTGTAAGGGAGTGCTTCCCTCTTTTTATCAACCTCGGCAACTCTTGGGAAAGCGGTGGGTTCCTTTGATGTAATTACGTCAATGTAAACACAGTCGAGTGTGTCGCTAGTTGAATGTGTGTGCGCTACTTTTAGTTAGATCTTGATAATACGTCTTTGTTTTGTGTTTGTTCCGTTTCAACTTCAACTACATTCTTTGTAAATGTAATACACGTCTTGGGAAACTAAAAAAAAAAAACAGCAGACTGGTTAGTACATGGACATCTACTTTATATGGAAGAGTGAGAATTTAGTGCGCGTTTTAAATTTTGTTTGGTAGCAGTCACTCTGGTGTTTGTATGGTAGCAGTTACTCTGGTGTTTGTATTGTAGCAGTCACTCTGGTGTTTGTACTGTAGCAGTCACTCTGATGTTTGTATTGTAGCAGTCACTCTGGTGTTTGTATGGTAGCAGTTACTCTGGTGTTTGTATTGTAGCAGTCACTCTGGTGTTTGTACTGTAGCAGTCACTCTGATGTTTGTATTGTAACAGTCACTCTGGTGTTTGTATGGTAGCAGTCACTCTGGTGTTTGTATGGTAACAGTCACTCTGGTGTTTGTATGGTAGCAGTTACTCTGGTGTTTGTATTGTAGCAGTCACTCTGGTGTTTGTACTCTAGCAGTCACTCTGGTGTTTGTATGGTAGCAGTCACTCTGGTGTTTGTATTGTAGCAGTCACTCTGGTGTTTGTACTCTAGCAGTCACTCTGGTGTTTGTATTGTAGCAGTCACTCTGGTGTTTGTACTCTAGCAGTCACTCTGGTGTTTGTATTGTAGCAGTCACTCTGGTGTTTGTACTCTAGCAGTCACTCTGGTGTTTGTATTGTAGCAGTCACTCTGGTGTTTGTACTCTAGCAGTCACTCTGGTGTTTGTATGGTAGCAGTCACTCTGGTGTTTGTATTGTTGCAGTCACTCTGGTGTTTGCATGATAGCAGTCACTCTGGTGTTTGTATGGTAGCAGTCATTCTGGTGTTTGTATGGTAACAGCCACTCTGGTGTTTGTATTGTAGCAGTCACTCTGGTGTTTGTATTGTTGCAGTCACTCTGGTGTTTGTATGGTAGCAGTCATTCTGGTGTTTGTATTGTAGCAGTCACTCTGGTGTTTGTATTGTAGCAGTCACTCTGGTGTTTGTATTGTTGCAGTCACTCTGGTGTTTGTATGGTAGCAGTCATTCTGGTGTTTGTATTGTAGCAGTCACTCTGGTGTTTGTATTGTTGCAGTCACTCTGGTGTTTGCATGATAGCAGTCACTCTGGTGTTCGTATGGTAGCAGTCATTCTGGTGTTTGTATGGTAACAGTCACTCTGGTGTTTGTATGGTAGCAGTCGCTCTGGTGTTTTTATGGTAACAGTCACTCTGGTGTTTGTATGGTAGCAGTCGCTCTGGTGTTTTTATGGTAACAGTCACTCTGGTGTTTGTATGGTAGTCACTCTGGTGTTTGTATGGTAACAGTCACTCTTGTGTTTGTATGGTAGCAGTCACTCTGGTGTTTGTATGGTAGCAGTCACTCTGGTGTTTGTATAGTAACAGTCACTCTGGTGTTTGTAACAGTGAACACCAAAACTTAAGGTGATTAATTACAATTTTACAATATTGAACGGAGATATGCAACTCGGATATAACTTGCTAGGTGAGACAAGAGACAAAAGAATTATACACTACCGTGTATTAGTATTATACCCCTTAAAGAATATCTTATCAATTCACATACACTTTTTAAATTACACCAAAGTGGTTGGGCCACTTACCTTTTATATCCTACCTCTTCCCCCCTCCCACCTTTTTCCAATATTTCCATCCTTACCCATCCTTCTTCCTTACCCATCTTACCAAAGCTCTGGTCATCAGAAGAAGAAGACCGTGTATTTCTGTGTCTACACAGAAATTTAAACAGAATTTTGTTAAAATATTATTGATGTTACTTTAGCATCCACGAGCTTGAAACCTAACCGACCAAAAGGTGAGTTAATTGCTAGATAGGTAAGATAATAGGTAGAGCATCGTGCTGTGATCGCTGTGCTCATGGCCGGTACCACCTGAAACGGAGGATAGCTTGCTCTTTCACAGGACCATTGAAGGAAAACAAATTATTTTTTTTCGTTTAACCTCGTCTCGTCAAGGAAGGCTTGCTTAAACAGATAACGAGTTGGACCATCCATCTCAACACTTTATCCTCGCTTCCGGGATTATAACACACACATACACACACACAACACACACACACAACACACACACAACACACACACACAACACACACACACAACACACACACACACACACACACACACACAACAAAACACACACACACACACACACACACACACACAACACACAACACACAACACACACACACACACACACACACACACACACACGAAACACACGCAACACACACACACACGCAACACACACACACACACACACACACACACACACACACACACACACACACACACACACACACACACACCAGGAACTGAACAAGATTACAAACGACAACCAGCACGGATTCATGGAAGGCAAATCATGTGTCACAAACCTTCTGGAGAAGTAAGACACGGGAGATAGGGGTGCGTTGATTGTATTTTCTTGGAATGCAAGAAGGCCTTTGACACAGTTCCTCACAAGAGATTAGTGCAGAAGATAGAGGAAAAGGCGCGTACAACAGGAAGGGCACTGCATTGTATCAGAGAATACCTGACAGGGAGGCAACAACGAGTCATGGTACGTGATGAGGTATCACAGTGGGCGCCTGTGACGAGCGGGGTCCAACAGGGATCAGTCCTAGGACCAGTGCTATTTTTGGTATATGTGAATGATGACATGAAGTGTTTTGTTCACAAATGATGTGAAGTTAATGAGGAGAATTAAATCAGATAAGGATCAGGCAGGACTTCAAAGAAACCTTGACAGGCTGGTCAAGTGGTCCAGCAACTGGCTTATCGAATTTAAGCCCGCCAAATGCAAAGTCGTGAAGATTGCGGAAGGGCACAGAAGACAGCAGAGAGAGTATAGGCTAGGTGGAGACTGAAAACCTCGCTCAAGGAGAAAGATCTTGCGGCGAGTATAACACCGAGCATGTCTCCGGAAGTACACATCAACCAGATAACGGCTGCAGCATATGGGCGCCTGGCAAACCTGAGAACAGCGTTCTGATACCTTAGTAAGGAATCGTTCAAGACTCTGCACACCGTGTACGTCAGGCCCATACTGGAGTACGCAGTACCAGTTTGAAACCCACACCTGGTCAAGCACGTTAAGAAATTAGAGAAAGTGCAAATATTTGCAACAAGGTTAGTTCCAGAGATAAGGGAAAAATTTTGCATCAACAATGCAAAGTTTAATAAGTTTAATGATAGTAGGAACTGGCAATGGTAAATCATAGTTAACGAGTTCTTCAGATAAGAAACTTAATAAATCATCAACAGGAACTTTCGTAAACAAGGAAGTAACATCAAAACTAACCATGGTCGACAGGAATATAATTGAATCTTGTTTCATAAAAAGCAGTTTTGACAATAATATGAATATTTCCTTTGGTTTATATAAATTAGATCCATTTATAATTAATAGAATTTGGGAAGAATTTAATAATAAACTGGACAAATAATAATTTTTAAATTTTCTTGGGTAGAATAGTTTGTTAGTGGGTTGTGCAAAGGACCTATCCAAGTTGGGTCGGCGCGCGTCAGGTGTTTAACCGTTGTGGGATCTGATAGTGAGGTGCTGGCCAGACCCCTTATATAGCTTCCTTGGATGCTTTACTTTCATAGTTCCTTGATAATGTGAGTAGTCACGAAAGCGCTTGGAATTTCTCTATTCTTTCAGAGTGGTTGTTTTGCATATATATATATATATATATATATATATATATATATATATATATATATATATATATATATATATATATATATATATATATCCTCATAAAAACTCTTTACAGCAATTAGTAACTTACCACCTATTCCACATACTTGCAACATCTGCCACATTGTTCCCCTATCCCTATTCTAAGTCCATAAATGCAATAAAAACTTCCCTACCTTTATTTAAATACTGTTCACATATATGCTTCAATGTAAACACTTGATCTACACATCCCCTACCCACTCTAAAACCTCCTTGCTCATCCGCAATCCTACATTCTGTCTTGCCTCTAATTCTTTCAATTATAACCCTACCGTACACTTTTCCTGGTATACTCAGTAAACTTATTCCTCTATATTTTTTACAATCTCTTTTGTCCCCTTCCCTTTATATAAAGGGACTATACATGCTCTCTGCTAATCTCTAGGTACCTTCCCCTCTTTCATACATTTATTAAACAAAAGTACCAACCACTCCAACACCATATCCCTCCCTGCTTTTAACATTTCTGTCATGATCCCATCAGTTCCAGCTGCTTTACCCCCTTTCATTCTACGTAATGCCTCACGCACCTCCCCCACACTCACATCCTGCTCTTCTTCACTCCTAAAAGATGGTATACCTCCCTGGCCAGTGCATGAAATTACCGCTTCCCTTTCCTTGTCGACATTTAAAAGTTACTCAAAATATTCTCGCCATCTACCCAAAACCTCCATCTCTCCATCTACTAACTCCCCTACTCTGTTCTTAACTGACAAATCCATTCGTTTTCTAGGCTTTCTTAATTAACTTTTTTAACTCACTCCAAATTTTTTTCTTATTTTCATTAAAATTTCTTGACAGTGCCTCTCCCACTCTATCATCTGCTCTCCTTTTGCACTCTCTCACCACTCTCTTCACCTTTCTTTTACTCTCCATATACTCTACTCTTCTTATAACACTTCTGCTTTGTAAAAACCTCTCATAAGCTAACTTTTTCTCTTTTATCACACCCTTTACTTCATCATTACACCAATCACTCCTCTTTCCTCCTGCACCCACTCTTCTATAACCACAAACTTCTGCCCCACATTCTAATACTGCAATTTTAAAACTATTCCAACCCTCTTCAACCCCTCCCCCCACTACTCATACTTGCACCAGCCCACCTGTCTGCCAATAGTTGCTTATATCTCACCCGAACTTCCTCCTCCCTTAGTTTATACACTTTCACCTCCCTCTTGCTTGTTGTTGCCATTTTCCTCTTTTTCCATCCACCTCTTACTCTAATTGTAGCTACAACTAAATAATGATCCGATATGTCAATTGCCCCTCTATAAACGTGTACATCCTGGAGCCTTCCCATCAACCTTTAATCCATCAATACATAATCTAACAAACTACTTTCATTACGTGCTACATCATACCTTGTATATTTATTTATCCTCATCTTCATAAAATATGTATTACTTATTACCAAACCTCTTTCTACACTTAGCTCAATTAAAGGCTCCCCATTTTCATTCACCCCTGGCACCCCAAATTTACCTACTACTCCCTCCACAACATTTTTACCCACTTTAGCATTGAAATCCCCAACCGCCATTACTCTAACACTTGGTTCAAAACTCCCCACGCATTCACTCAACATTTCCCAAAATCTCTTTCTCTCCTCTACATTTCTCTCTTCTCCAGGTGCATGTACGCTTACTGTAACCCACTTTTCACATCCAACATTTATTTTAATACACATAATCTTTGAATTAATACATTTGTAGTCCTTCTTTTCCTGCCATAACTTATCCTTCAACATTATTGCTACTCTTTCTTTAGCTCTAATTCTGTTTGAAACCCCTGACCTAATCCCATTTATTCCTCTCCACTGAAACTCTCCCACCCCCTTCAGCTTTGTTTCACTTAAAGCCAGGACATCCAGCTTCTTCTCATTCATAACATCCACAATCATCTCTTTCTTATCATTCGCACAACATCCACGCACATTCAGACTTCCCACTTTGACAATTTTCTTCTTATTCTTTTTAGAAATTATTACAGGAAAAGGGGTTACTAGCCCATTGTTCCCGGCATTTTAGTTGACTTTTTCAACACGCATGGCTTACGGAGGAAAGATTCTTATTCCACTTCACCATGGAACTATTAAGATAAGAACTATTAAGATAAAAATCAAAGAAAACTCAGATGAGTGTGTATAAATAAACATGTACATGTATGTGTAGTATGACCTTAGTGTAAGTAGGAGTAGCAAGACGTACCTGCAATCTTGCATATTTATGAGACAGACAAAAGACACACACACACATTCGCGAACGAGTGAAGTGATCAGTATTCGAGCATTTTTCACATTCTTTCGGTCATCTATTGGATCTTTGTTACTGAATATTTATTTTATCTTCGCTATTTCTTTGCAGAAACTATAATGTCTTCACATTTCGTATTTTGCTGCAGTACTGTATTATAAACATTATTGATGCTGTAGTTAATATTACATTAATATTTATGTATCCCCGAGCAGCGGACATTGGAGGTTACCTAATTTCTAAAATATTTTCTTCCTCTAATTTCTCAATTTGATTTCGCTTATAACACGAGAATGCCTCATCCAGTCAGTATGAAATTTTCAACGATTGAGTACGGTAACGAGGACCATATTCTGGAATGGCTGGGACAACTTTCAAAATTCTTAGTGGCGTAGCTTCAAATTCGACGGCGGCTGAGAGTGAAATTCAAGTGTGTAAATGTTGATTTCACTAGTTTATGCGTGAAAATAGTGAAAGTTTTATTTATTTCCATTCACCCACATTATGTTTCAATTTATGTCCTTAACCTGGATATTGGAGGGTGTTGCAGAGGTCAACGTCAGTGCATCTTAGGGATCAGGGAAGTTCCCATTTAAATTTTCTTTGCGTGTAAGCAAATTTGTTGATGAAAATTGTAGAAAAAAAAAACTGAATCATGCCGAACCTGAAAAATGACCTATGTGATCGGTTTCAAATTTTCACCGTTGGTGCGGTTTCCAGAACGCAAGTTTCATGTTAGTATTGGGTAACATAAATTATAATTTGCCAGATTTATTATATGTACATAGTGATACTCACTTTTATTCAGAAAGTAAAGAGTTCTTCTAAATTGGCTTCAAATTACTGACGATTCTTTCTTTATTTAAGAATAATGACCCATAAGTCTACTTAAATAGTTATTTCAAGAATAATGATAACCATAGTTTACTGAAAGAGAAAGCTAGAAATAATTGTTATCAGATCAATTTCTGGAGAATGCACATTCTGATAGTCTTCAAACTTTTACCATTGGTGGCTTTTATTAAAACGAAGCTTGTCATTCACACTGAGATGAGTAAATCTCAATTTGTCAGTTTTATTAGGTAGATTATTTATCACTTAATAACTAGAGAATGCCTCTTCTGATCGGCGTCAAACCTTAAATACTGGTGTACCTCAACTGAAACTATTTTTCCATTAATTTCTTGCTGTGTTAATGCCAAGATAACATATTTTGCCAATTATATTAAACTGTATTTAAAAAAATGGGGTTCATTGAGGCACAAGAGGCTGGGGTTTTGAAACATGGGGATACATCTAGCAGTAATAAGTCAGGCAATAATTCGATTATTAGTAGTTATATGCAGGATGCATTATTATCAACACTCTTGCAAAATATTTTTATCAGCTTCGCAAATATATTTCTAATATAATTTTAAATATTCTGAGAACTGTATCTGGCACAAAGGACTCGAGGCCGCGTTCTGCGCTAAATTTGCATAATGACCTGAAACTCCCAGTTAGCTTCACCGCCAGGCTCTAAGTCTGCCTTCCACGGCCGTCTCTTACAACGGTATTATAAACAGTCTGGCGAAGGTAGATCGGACCAAAACAAAAGATACTTGTGGTGGGCGGACTGGCAATAGTCTATACCTGGAGAGGCTTCGGGGGGGTCAACGCCCCCGCGGTCCGGTCTGTAACCAGACCTCATCGTCAAGTTTATGGGTAGTCAGTTACTCCGAAAACTATAAGAGCAATTATTTACTTCCTTGTTTTAGAAGCGTTGTAAACTATAAAAAATACTTTAAGTAGTCGATAGTCCGTTAAGTCATTCAACAGGTCTAACGTTCCCTGCCATCACTGTATCGTTGTTATGGTGCCAGTTGAAGTCTGAGGTTGAGTAATGGGGGGCTGGAAAGAGGTACTAGACGTAAACAGTGACACCTAACAGGCGTGGTTGCGTAGTTAGTGGTTATGGCTTGTAGCTGGGTAAAACACGGCCCAATTACGCCCGGCATCATTTCTTTCATGATGGACTGAGATTTATCACGATTCGAGCTGGTCGACCTGTCTTTATCCTATCATCAAAACCTTTTCATTCGTTACAGTTGTAACCACAACCCTTCCCATGTAGTAACGTTTCCTGTGCACGAACCGTTCTCAACCACCACCGTCCTCTCCCTAGGCTCACCAGTCCGCGTCCAGCTCTCTCAGCAGCGTCTGCATGTGACGCCACGGGTTACTGCCTCGCCTCAGCACTTACAAACGAATACACACCCGGTACCTGGTGTGACATTTTTCACAAAGATAATTACTGCTTGTTATGCTTCTGGGTGCAGTAACCGACAAGTTCTCTAGGGATTTGCGAAAGCTAGAATGAAAGATTTGTGCATTTAGCTGGAGGAAAAAAAAAAACAGCAGAAAATAAACACAGCCGTATGCGTAGTGAAAATATTTTGCAACCCAATAATAAAAGCAATAATATTTTTTTTAAACCTGTTCTGGCCCCAGCCTTCAAGATGGATGCATACCTAGATGCCAGTGAAGGGCTCTTGATCCAAGGAATTAGAGCTGCCCTCATTTTTTTTGCACTGAATCAGACTGCCTCTCATTCTCTAGGTAATGTAAGGCCCGTGCGAGCTTAGCTCTTCTCCGTGACAAAAAAAAAAAAAAAAAAAAAAAAAAAAAAAAAAAAAAAAAAAAAAAAAAAAAAAAAAAAAAAAAAAAAAAAAAAAAAAAAAAAAAATCTGATGCCTTAATAAATTCAGTAAGCAAGTCGAGGTGACTGATTTGCGTCTTTAAACGTTTTTATGAAGCTGTCAGACACTTAGGCTGATTCATGGCTCTTGGAGTGCAGTCCCTGTGGTATACAGTGTCTGCAGAAAGCAATGTTTACTTAACTCTTAGCTTGCTGAGAGCGCCTACAGCTCTCAGCAAGCTAAGTAGTGACTGAAGGCAAAGGGTTCTTGCTCTTATTTGTTGCAGTATTAAGTTTGCATATTTCTTCAGGCTGGATTCAATAACCCCTCAAGGAAGGTTCCTTGATGTTGGTGAGGGGCTCTTGATTTAGGGAATTGGATCTGTGCTCCAGTTCCCCGAATTAAGCCTGAATGCCTTCCACATCCCCCCCCCCCCAGGCGCTGTATAATCCTCCGGGTTTAGCGCTTCCCACTTGATTATAATAATAATAATATTGGATTCGATAAGTCACTGTTCACAGAAAGGGCAAAACGTTGTTATCCCTGGTATGATTGGTATACTTCAAGACTTATATTAAATATGACCCGGCCGATTTTAGGACATTTACTTAAGAGACATTTTTATTGGGTTGATTAAGCCCGTGGTGGGCCAAACCTCTGTGTAAAATATTGTTTTTCTCGTAAGGACATGAAATTATAAATCATGATGTGCCAAGGAGGGAAGTGATGCATACCTGGAGTATACCTGGAGAGGGTTCCGGGGGTCAACGCCCCCGCGTCTCGGTTGTGTGACCAGGCCTTATGGTGGATCAGGGCCTGATCAACAAGGTTGTTGTCACATTTTTTTAGAAAAAGGACCGTGGCACTAGGCTATATAAATTATTAAAATTTTGATACTACGGATTTTAGAAAAAAAAAAGAGTTAACATTGAGTATAATATAACTGCCACTATCAAGCAAAACGACGAAAAAACTAACCTATTCAGAGGGTATATTTTCCTGGGGCTGTGATAACTAATAATGTTAGCAGATTAGAAAACGTCAAGAAGGTAGTGAAATCACACCTATTATCTGCCTGGATGTTGGTGACGAATGATGTTAGGAAATATACGAGAGAGTTGTTTGCCAGATACAGGTTAGTGACAGGCATAATTAGGAAGAAGGGAGGAATCCCTATTATATGTGGCATTGTAGTGTCAACGGAAAAGTGTTATTAAGAGCAACTGGTGTTAATTGCTGTCTGGACAAAAACTGTAAGAATATTGTAATTTTGTGATAATCGCGATCATTTCTGTAGCATGTCTGATGAGCTGGGACGGAATGTAACAGTGTCCAAGACAGAAAATTTAGATAATTTCCTAACTGAACTTCTTACTTGCATTCACATTGGTCCAAAGTGGCAAAATATAAGCAGATATTTATTTTCACCAAATTCAGCTTCAACATCAGGAACATCAACTAGGATCAAATGACTCGAGTCTTTAGCGAAACATGATGCCAGGAAGATATATTTAATAAAACGAACCCGATCCAACGCTAGAAGTATGCTCATTAGACATGCCGCTAAGGAAAGAGAGGATGCAAGTTAGAGAGAGACAGACAGACAGAGACGGAGGGAGCTAAACCCAGTTAATGAAATAAAAAGAAATCCAATATATTGTTGCTAAAGTGAAAAATTTCAAAACAAAATCACATCCATCATCGGATCCTTGTTCAAACAAGATGGAACTTCCACTACCGACAACAGATAAATTGGTGAAATACTGAAGTCTCAACATGATTCATTGTTCAGTGAGCCAATCATCAGAGTAAAGAGTGACAGTCCAAATGAATTTTCGTTTCATGAACAAGAATAAAAACTCAACATCTCCAAAAATTTCGAGATAATTCTCGACTTCGAAAAAGTCACTGGCTTATGCACTTTGCCCCGGACACAGTCTCGTGGAGCTTCAAGCTTACGAAGAACTGCAAGAAACCCCGAACAAGTGTCTTATATATATTACACGAAGAGAGAGCTGAGACAAGGGAGTCTATAGACCTGAATTCCTTGGAATGCTGGCAGGACAAATACACAGTTTATGACAGAAAGTCCTATAGGAACTGGTTCTGAATCTGTATACAAAAAATTACTCCACACAAAAGCAAGAGGCTTGCCAGGTGCAAAATACCACAGTGAAAAGCAAGGCCCAAAACTTTTCAGGGGGCACCTTTAATACATAACGGGGATTACCAATAAATCTCTGGCTGTCTTCATGAGAGAAGTTGATAAGTCCTTCAAGCCAGTTCCTGATCAGCTGGACTGTGACTCGGATGTCGGACTATATGCGACCAGCAGTAGCAGCCTAGTTGATCAGGGTTTGCTCCACCAGGAGACCTGGTCTGGAACCAGGCCATAGGGTCGTTTACTAATGAAAACATCTTTCAAATGGGGTGCAGTTATCTAGGGCAGAGATGGACGCATCACCTAGGTCTGTCGAAGTGTTTGAAAAAAAAAATTAGGTACTATATACCTTGACAGAATAAATTACCAACATTGTGATGATATAGATTTTATAGATAACTTATCAAGGGAGTAAAATAAAACTATTTAGTTAATATCAAGCAAAGAGATTGAAAAGAAAACCATTCGAAAGCAGTGTAATGTTAGCAAGAACTGTAGTAGTGTAAATGCAAAGATTCCGTCATAAGAGGCGCTGTATGACCCTTGTATGTTTAGCGCTTATTTTATTATAATAACAGTCATAATCCAGTCATAAGAAAAGTGTTTTGGCGTATAGTATTCAAATAGTTATGGGTTCGTGTTGTTTCATGCTGATGGAAATAACAGGCGCTACAGGTTCGAGAAAACTTGAATTGCTGTATAAAAACCAAGTAACAGACTGAAGGAATGGATAAAATATATCTGGGAAAAAATTTTTAAGGCATGAAAAGTCGACTGTCATATTTGAAAAGGGACCATAGGAGACTTTTTGGGACGAAATTGTTTAGGCTTCTCGATACAACATATTAATTCCCGGAGATTTTAATTTTAGCCAAATTGGAATTCTAAAGCTATGTATTTAAAGTTCAACGACTTCTTAGAAGTAGTTCATAACTTAGAATTTACAGAATCATCAATAGTACAGAAAAGATAAGGAAAGGTAAACGTGACTATGAAATTCATGTGGTAAGTGAATCCAAGGTAAATCCGGAAAGAGGTGTTTTAAGTGTACAGGATAAAGTCATTGGGAAATAAATGGGCTCATTTTTAACTAGATCTGGACACCTAACTAATGGTGAGCAGGAAGTGTGCTCTTTTTAACGAGTTATTTCCTGTCGAACCCAGTGCACCGTATGTGTGAATCTTGCTCTCTGCAACCAAAATTATCCAGCTCGCGTGTATAAGTTACACACATGGAGCTTCGGGTTTGACTCACGTCCAGTTTTATTTGATTTATGAGTACGTTGATACCGCCATCAAAGGGACAACAGCCAGATCTCTCCTTTTGAACTTTTGTTGGCAGGGAGAAGTGGCTATAAAAAACTACCTAGTGACGTCGAGGATGATGGCAGACATAATCTTGCCTGATTCATTCTCTCTCTCTCTCTCTCTCTCTCTCTCTCTCTCTCTCTCTCTCTCTCTCTCTCTCTCTCTCTCTCTCTCTCTCTCTCTCTCTCTCTCACTTTCTCTCTCTCTCTCTCTCTCTCACTTGATTATAACACCGGACACGTCTCCGAAAGCACACATCAACCAGATAACTGTTGCAGCATAGGGGCGCCTGGCAAACCTGAGATTAGCATTTCGATACCTAAGTAAGGAATCTTTCAAGACACTGTACACCGTGTACGTCAGGCCCATACTGGAGTATGCAGCACCAGTTTGGAACCTGCACCGGGTCAAGCACGTTAAGAAATTAGAGAAAGTGCGAAGGTTTGCGACAAGGTTAGTTCCAGAGCTAAGGGGAATGTCCTACGATGAAAAGTTGAGGGAAATCGGCCTGACGACACTGGAGGACAGGAGGGGTAGGGGAGACATGATAACGACATACAAAATACTGCGTGGAATAGACAAGGTGGACAGAGACAGGATGTTCAAGAGAGGGGACACAGAAACAAGGGGTCACTCTTGGAATCTGAAGACTCAGATGAGTCACAGGGATGTTAGGAAGCAGTTCTTTAGTTACAGAGTGGTCAGGAAGTGGAACAGTCTGGCGAGTGATGTAGTGGAGGCAGGTACCATACATAGCTTCAAGACGAGGTATGATAAAGCTCATGGAGCACGGGGAGAGAGGACCTAATCGCGTTCAGTGAAGAGGCGGGGCCAGGAGCTGAGTCTCGACCCCTGCAACTACAATTAGGTGAGTACACACACACACACACACACACACACACAAGGAGGGAACCAGCAGAGGTCAGTCAGAGCAGAACAGAACAGCAAGGGCAAGCACACACACAACTACTCTCAGAACCATACAACCTATCACACCATCCCAACACACACTACAATCCATACCCACAGCCTCCACCCAACACCGACCTATAGAATCCCACAGTATGCCACCAGGTCTCCCACCCTCACAGGCCCCCCCAAACCACAGTGTTGGAAAGGAAACTGAAGGTATGGTACACAAACGCTGATGGAATAACAAATAAGTGGGAGGAGTGGCATGAAAGAGTCAAAGAAGCATCACCGGACATCATAGCTCTCACAGAAACCAAGCTTACAGGTATGATAACAGATGCCATCTTTCCAACGGGATACCAAATCCTGAGGAAAGACAGAGGGAACAGGGGGGGTGGAGGAGTGGCATTGCTGATCAGAAATCGCTGGAATTTTGATGAGCTGGAGAGAGGAGATAGCGGAGAAGAAAGTGATTACATAGTGGGAACACTTCACTCTGGAGGTCCCAAGGTGGTAATAGCAGTGATGTATAACCCACCACAGAACAGCAGGAGGCCAAGGCAAGAGTACGACGAGAGCAATAGAGAGATGGTTGACACACTGGCTAGAGTGGCCAGAAGAGCTCATGCATGCAGGGCAAAGCTCCTGATCATGGGTGACTTTAACCACAAGGAGATCGATTGGGAGAACTTGGACCCACATGGGGGCCAAGATACATGGAGGGCTAAGATGATGGACACTACAAGAGAGAGAGGAGAGGATGAACCAGCAAGGCTGGACTTAGTATTCACCTTCAGTAGGGCAGATATCGAGGACATCACATATGAAAGACCCCTTGGGGCCAGTGACCATGTGGTTTTAAGCTTCGAATACACAGTAGAGCTACAAGTGGAGGGAGAAGCAGGAAGGCCAGGGCGAATGAAGCCAAACTACAAGAAAGGGGGCTACACAGGAATGAGGAACTACCTGAACGGGGTTCAGTGGGACAGAGAACTGGCAGGGAAGCCAGTTAATGAGATGATGGAATATGTAGCAACAAAATGCAAGGAGGCTGAGGAGAGGTTTGTACCCAAGGGTAACAGGATTAATGAAAAAGCCAGGATGAGCCAATGGTTTACCCAAAGGTGCAGGGAGGCAAAAACCAAGTGTGCTAGGGAATGGAAGAAATATAGAAGGCAAAGGACCCAGGAGAATAAGGAGAACAGTCGTAGAGCCAGAAACGAATATGCACAGATAAGAAGGGAGGCCCAAAGACAATATGAAAATGACATAGCAGCGAAAGCCAAATCTGACCCGAAACTGTTGTACAGCCACATCAGGAGGAAAACAACAGTCAAGGACCAGGTAATCAGGCTAAGGAAGGAAGGAGGAGAGACAACAAGAAATGACCGTGAAGTATGTGAAGAACTCAACAAGAGATTCAAAGAAGTGTTCACAGAGGAGACAGAAGGGACTCCAGAAAGACGGAGAGGTGGGGCACACCACCAAGTGCTGGACACAGTGCACACAACCGAGGAAGAAGTGAAGAGGCTTCTGAGTGAGCTAGATACCTCAAAGGCAATGGGGCCAGATAACATCTCCCCATGGGTATTGAGAGAGGGAGCAGAGGCGCTATGTGTACTCCTAACAACAATATTCAATACATCTATCGAAACAGGGAGATTGCCTGAGGCATGGAAGACAGCAAATGTAGTCCCAATCTTTAAAAAAGGAGACAGACATGAAGCATTAAACTACAGACCAGTGTCACTGACATGTATAGTATGCAAAATCATGGAGAAGATTATCAGGAGAAGAGTGGTGGAACACCTAGAAAGGAATGATCTCATCAACAGCAGCCAGCATGGTTTCAGGGACGGGAAATCCTGTGTCACAAACCTACTGGAGTTCTATGACATGGTGACAGCAGTAAGACAAGAGAGAGAGGGGTGGGTGGATTGCATTTTCTTGGACTGCAAGAAGGCGTTTGACACAGTTCCACACAAGAGATTGGTGCAAAAACTGGAGGACCAAGCAGGGATAACAGGGAAGGCACTACAATGGATCAGGGAATACTTGTCAGGAAGACAGCAGCGAGTCATGGTACGTGGCGAGGTGTCAGAGTGGGCACCTGTGACCAGCGGGGTCCCGCAGGGGTCAGTCCTAGGACCAGTGCTGTTTCTGGTATTTGTGAACGACATGACGGAAGGAATAGACTCTGAGGTGTCCCTGTTTGCAGATGACGTGAAGTTGATGAGAAGAATACACTCGATCGAAGACCAGGCAGAACTACAAAGGGATCTGGACAGGCTGCAGACCTGGTCCAGCAATTGGCTCCTGGAGTTCAATCCCACCAAGTGCAAAGTCATGAAGATTGGGGAAGGGCAAAGAAGGCCGCAGACGGAGTACAGTCTAGGGGGTCAGAGACTACAAACCTCACTCAAGGAAAAAGATCTTGGGGTGAGTATAACACCAGGCACATCTCCTGAAGCGCACATCAACCAAATAACTGCTGCAGCATATGGGCGCCTAGCAAACCTCAGAACAGCATTCCGACATCTTAATAAGGAATCATTCAGGACCCTGTACACTGTGTATGTTAGGCCCATATTGGAGTATGCGGCACCAGTTTGGAACCCACACCTAGCCAAGCACGTGAAGAAACTAAAGAAAGTGCAAAGGTTTGCAACAAGACTAGTCCCAGAGCTAAGAGGTATGTCCTACGAGGAGAGGTTAAGGAAAATCAACCTGACGACACTGGAGGACAGGAGAGATAGGGGGGACATGATAACGACATACAAAATACTGAGAGGAATTGACAAGGTGGACAAAGACAGGATGTTCCAGAGATTGGACACAGTAACAAGGGGACACAGTTGGAAGCTGAAGACACAGATGAATCACAGGGATGTTAGGAAGTATTTCTTCAGCCACAGAGTAGTCAGTAAGTGGAATAGTTTGGGAAGCGATGTAGTGGAGGCAGGATCCATACATAGCTTTAAGCAGAGGTATGATAAAGCTCACGGCTCAGGGAGAGTGACCTAGTAGCGATCAGTGAAGAGGCGGGGCCAGGAGCTCGGACTCGACCCCCGCAACTTCAACTAGGTGAGTACACACACAGCCATGGGTTTGAACTCCGTCTAGATTTACAAGCATTTCGCTAGTCTTTTTTTTTTTTAATTGTTCGAGCATATACACGCACACACTTGAGTATATATGCAGAACAACCACTGTGACAAAATAACGAGATTCTAAACGCTTTCGTGACTTCTTACATAATCAAGTTCCTTCATAATGTGAGAAGTCACGAAATCGCTTAAAATTTCGCTATTTTTTCACAGTGGTTGTTCGGCATATTGTGATATCACCTGTTTACTGTGATCATATTACATGAGTATATATAAACACGAAAGTAGGCACAAGAACATATACATGTATATATAAATTCACATATACGTACGAGTATACAAATACACAAACACGCACACGCATCTGCACGGGTGTTCACACACACACACACACACACACCCACACACACACCAATGAAGAGGCGGGCCAGGAGCTCGGACTCGACCCCTGCAACCTCAACTAGGTGAGTACACACACACACACACACACACACACACACACACGGCTCAGGGAGAGTGACCTAGTAGCGATCAGTGAAGAGGCGGGGCCAGAAGCTCGGACTCGACCCCCGCAACCTCAACTAGGTGAGTCAACTACGTGAGTACACACACACACACACACACACACACACATCTGCACGCCAGTAGAAGGCAAGGGAGGTCATGACATTCCTGTAGAGGTGACCGCGAGGACAAGTTAGACTGGGAGCGCAGCACCGCCCAGCGAAGGCACTGAAGAGCCAAGGTGTCATGAGTGTTCAGTGGGAATATAAGACGTGTTGAGGATCGTGGGCGAGGGCAGTGTGGGCGGGAGTGGGCGAGGCCAGGGCAGCTGGGTATCAGGAAGGTGCCCTGGGCAAGTGTTTATGCTGCAAGTGACTTGGATGAAGAATTTGCCATGTCTTTGTTTCTCCCGGGAGGGAAGGAAAAGATGGAAGACAACTAAAAATGTAGATGGAAAGGGGAAGGAGAGAGAGAGAGAGAGAGAGAGAGAGAGAGAGAGAGAGAGAGAGAGAGAGAGAGAGAGAGAGAGAGAGAGAGAGAGAGAGAGAGAGAGAGAGAGAATGAATGACTGAATTAGTGAACAGATGGAGATGAAGGGGTGCAACGAGTGAATGTTGGAGAGAGGCTTCGACACACCATTAAAATGCACATCAGAAGTGCATAGAAAAATAAAGATTAAACGATAAAAATGAGGGAGATGAAGGTTGGATAAGGAGGAAAAAAAATACGAATAGTGAGAATGAAAAAAATAAAACATGGCAGGAAAACAAGGAGAGGAACATAATGTGGAACACAATAATTACTGTACTTTCATGAGCATCAATGAAAACATTTGTCTACATATTCTCTACACATTCCTAAAATATCTTAGTTCCATAATTCTGTCAATAACTCAACAGGCTTATTTCTCTATGATTCTTACATTTTCTTTGATCTCCTTTTCCGTTTTACGTGGAAGTATCCACACTCTCTACCAGTCCCTGGGTACCTTACCCCTTTCATGCATATATTGCACAAATTCACCAAACACTCCAAAATTATATCCATACTTGCTTTTAACATTTCAGTCTGAATCCCATTGATACCAGTTACTTTACCCTTTTCATTATTCCCACTGCATAATGCACCTCTCTTACACTTACATTTGGCTCTTCCTCGCTTCCAGCCCAATGCAAGGAATCACTATATCTCTACATCAATATTCAACATTTCCCCAAAATATTCTCTCCACCTTTATTGTACCTCCACCTCCCCATCTAATAGCTCCCCTCCTCTACTTTCAACTGCTTACTTTATTTGTTTCCTAGGCTGGCTTTCTCAACTATCTCACTTCAAAAGCTTTTTCTTATTCTCAACACAGTTTTTTTTTATTAAACCTCTCCCACTTTCCCATTAGCTCTCCTTCTACACTTCCTCACCATTCCTTTTAAGTCTCTCTGACTCTCCTTACACTCCCCCCTTCGTATATCATTGCACTGCAAAAACCTTTCATACGCTAATTTTTTTCTCCCTTTTCACCCTCCTTACCTTGTCTTTTCACCAATCCCTTCATTCTCCCTCCTTACCTTGTCATTTCACCAATCCCTTCATTCTCCCTCCTTACCTTGTCATTTCACCAATCCCTTCATTCTCCCTCCTTACCTTGTCATTTCACCAATCCCTTCATTCTCCCTCCTTACCTTGTCATTTCACCAGTCTCTTCACCCTCCCTCCTTCATCCACCCCCGTATACCCACAAACTTCTGCTGCACATTCCAAATCTGCATTCCTAAATCCACCCCATACCTCCTCGACCCCTCCTCGTTACCTGTACTCTGCCTAGAGCATCTTTTCTCCAGTAGTTGCTTATATCTTACCTCAGTTATTTATTTCTTTAAATTTTTCATTTCTCTCTTACCTACCAATGACAATCTTCTTGTACCCCTATACTGCCCCTCTTTTTAGTTACCACGAAATACTAATCTGATATATCTGTCGCCCCTGTAAAGACATGCACATCCAGAAGTCTACCCACCATCCTTTGCTCTGCTAACACACAGTCCAATGAACTGCTATCATCACGCCTTATATCGTATCTCGTATACATATTTATCCTGTTTTCTTAAAATGCGTATTACCTGTTATCAAAACTCTTTCTATACATAGCTCAATGAGTGGTCCCTCTTATTTACCCTGGCACTACTAACGTACCTGCTACTCCCTCCACAATAGCTTCTCTCACTCTAGTATTTAGGTCCCCCACATTAATTATACTCTCACTTGACTCAAAACTCCGAATGGTTCTCTTCTATGCACTCATCTCTTCTTCAGGTGCATAAACACTTACTATTACCCACTTCTCACTTCTTACCCTTATTTTAATGCACATAATTCTTTAATTTATACCAAGGAGTATTACCAATACTCCATTTACATCTTCCTATTGAAATTTTCATTCACCTTTTAGCTTCGTTTCACAAAGAGTTAATGTATCCAGTCTCTTCATTCATAACAATCACAGTTATTTCTTACATCCAGAGTACACCAACACGCATTCAAACAACCCACCTTCAAAATTTTCTCCCTTGCCGTTATATTGATATATAAAGAAAAGGGGTTACAAACCCCCTTTTCCTCCTACATTGTAACAGACACGCATGACTTACGGATGAAGAATTCTCACTCGCTTCCCCATGGAGATGAAATAAAGCACTTTAAGAGCAAAAACTTTTAAGAGACTTGAAGAAAATTTAGATGTGTAGATATACATGTACACACACAACTGCATATGTTTTATGAACTAATGTAAGAATAAGTAGTAAGATGTACCTGTCATCTTAGGTGTTTATGAGACAGAAGAGACACCAGCAATCCTGCAATTGTGTAAAACGATTACAGTGTGAGAATTACCTCCAACACCTCATAAGCTGGATGGCAGTTGCGAATGCAACAGAGTTTCCTAGTCTGGAGTCGAGTAGAAAATGAACAAGCATTTTGTCTTAGCCGACGTGAACAAGACTGGAACCTAAGCAACTAGCATCCAACCAGCTCATGTTGTTAGTACAACAGTACCTTAAACTGTTGTATCATCCATCCTCTAGAAGACAGGATCGAATGCTCTCACCTCCGCATAACCTAATCTCAGTGAAATTCACACAAGATTCTGTCTTATGAAGAACAAAAAGGCACAATACCGTGACTGGAACTACACAAATAACCCGCATATAGTAGAGAGGAGCTTACGACGACGTTCCGGTTCGACTTGAACCATTTACAAAGTCACACTAATAGAAAGGAGAGAAGATGGCGGGTTATTTGTGTCTCTCCTATGGGTGATACACACCATCTCATAAAACACATTAAAGAGTTTTGTTAGGAATATTATATAAAATTTGTTTGAGGTTGAAGATTTTTTTTTACTATATTGCTAAAAAAATTTCTTAGTAAATTATGATTTTATATATTTATAAAAGAATAATAGCTTGTTTATTATTTCGGTTTGCTAGCCAAATTTGTTAGTGCTCCAGAAACTAAAAGTTTGATACCGACCAGAAGAAGCATTCTCTATTTCCCACACGGTTACCAGTGATTCCAAATTTATTAACCATACCTACGAAGCCGCCCAGAAGAGCAAGAGTCATTATTTGTCAGGATAAAAATATTACACCATATTAAAAAATAAAACTGGCAAATCCGCACCTACACACTCCAAAAATAATCCCGCCTTTCTTGAAAAATGGATCCCCTACTTTCGATGGTTTGAAGCCGAGCCGAAGAGGCTTTCTCAAGTTATCGCCGAGAAACGAATACTGAGAATGCTCTATGCAGCATTGAATAGAGGGCATCTGCATATGCAAATAGCGTGGATCTTCTCCCTTATATACAGTAAATTTAAAGGTCTCTCTTTGAGGTTACCAAAGAATATTAGCGGGGACCTATGAATACCTCTGCTGTTCCAACTACAAACTGGTAATTACGAACACACACACACACACACACACACACACAGGTGAGTACACAGTAAGGAATCGTTCAGGACTCTGTACACCGTGTACGTCTGGTCCATACTGGAGTATGCAGCACCAGTTTGGAAACCAGACCTGGGCAAGCACGTCAGGAAATTAGAGAAAATGCGAAGGATTGCAACGAGACTAGTCCTA
>NC_091361.1:13303330-13325830 GCF_038502225.1 Cherax quadricarinatus | reverse complement strand
CCAGAAGAGCTCAAGCATGCAGGGCAAAGCTACTGATCATGGGTGACTTTAACCACAAGGAGATCGACTGGGAGAACTTGGAGCCACATGGGGGCCAAGATACATGGAGGGCTAAGATGATGGAGGTGGTATTGGAAAACTTCATGTACCAACACGTAAGGGACACTACAAGAGAGAGAGTAGAGGATGAACCAGCAAGACTGGACTTAGTATTCACCTTGAGTAGTGCAGATATTGAGGACATCACAAATGAAAGACCCCTTGGGGCCAGCGATCATGTGGTTTTGAGCTTCGAATACACAGTAGAGCTACAAGTGGAGGGGGAAGCAGGAAGGCCAGGACAAATGAAACCAAACTACAGGAAAGGGGACTACACAGGAATGAGGAACTTCCTGAATGAGGTTCAGTGGGACAGAGAACTGGCAGGGAAGCCAGTTAAAGAGATGATGGAATATGTAGCAACAATGTGCAAGGAGGCTGAGGAGAGGTTTATACCCAAGGGTAACAGGAATAATGAAAAAGCCAGGATGAGCCCATGGTTCACCCAAAGGTGCAAGGAGGCAAAAACCAAGTGTGCTAGGGAATGGAAGAAATATAGAAGGCAAAGGACCCAGGAGAATAAGGAGAGCAGTCGTAGAGCCAGAAGCGAATATGCACAGATAAGAAGGGAGGCCCAGCGTCAATATGAAAACGACATAGCAGCAAAAGTCAAATCTGACCCAAAGCTGTTATACAGCCACATCAGGAAGAAAACAACCGTCAAGGACCAGGTAATCAGGCTAAGGAAGGAAGGAGGAGAGACAACAAGAAATGACCGTGAAGTATGTGAGGAACTCAACAAGAGATTCAAAGAAGTGTTCACAGAGGGGACAGAAGGGGCTCCAGAAAGACGGAGAGGTGGGGTACACCACCATGTACTGGACACAGTACACACAACCGAGGAAGAAGTGAAGAGGCTTCTGAGTGAGCTAGATACCTCAAAGGCAATGGGGCCAGATAACATCTCTCCATGGGTCCTGAGAGAGGGAGCAGAGGCGCAATGTGTACCCCTAACAACAATATTCAATACATCTATCGAAACAGAGAGATTGCCTGAGGCATGGAAGACAGCAAATGTGGTCCCAATCTTTAAAAAAGGAGACAGACATGAAGCACTAAACTACAGACCAGTGACACTGACATATATAGTATGCAAAGTCATTGAGAAGATTGTCAGGAGAAGAATGGTGGAACATCTAGAAAGGAATGATCTCATCACCAGCAGACATGGTTTCAGAGACGGGAAATCCTGTGTCACAAACCTACTGGAGTTCTATGACATGGTGACAGCAGTAAGACAAGAGAGAGAGGGGTGGGTGGATTGCATTTTCTTAGACTGCAAGAAGGCGTTTGACACAGTACCACACAAGAGATTAGTGCAAAAACTGGAGGACCAAGCAGGGATAACAGGGAAGGCACTGCAATGGATCAGGGAATACTTGTCAGGAAGACAGCAGCGAGTAATGGTACGTTGCGAGGTGTCAGAGTGGGCACCTGTGACCAGCGGGATCCCACAGGGGTCAGTCCTAGGACCAGTGCTGTTTCTGGTATTTGTGAACGACATGACGGAAGGAATAAACTCCGAGGTGTCCCTGTTTGCAGATGACGTGAAGTTGATGAGAAGAGTTCAGTCGATCGAAGACCAGGCAGAACTACAAAGGGATCTGGATAGGCTGCAGACCTGGTCCAGCAACTGGCTCCTGGAGTTCAATCCCACCAAGTGCAAAGTCATGAGGATTGGGGAAGGGCAAAGAAGACCGCAGACGGAGTACAGTCTAGGGGGCCAGAGACTACAAACATCACTCAAGGAAAAAGATCTTGGGGTGAGTATAACACCAGGCACATCTCCTGAAGCGCACATCAACCAAATAACTGCTGCAGCATATGGGCGCCTGGCAAACCTCAGAACAGCATTCCGACATCTTAATAAGGAATCGTTCAGGACCCTGTACACCGTGTACGTTAGGCCCATATTGGAGTATGCGGCTCCAGTTTGGAACCCACACCTAGCCAAGCATGTAAAGAAACTAGAGAAAGTGCAAAGGTTTGCAACAAGACTGGTCCCAGAGTTAAGAGGTATGTCCTATGAGGAGAGGTTAAGGGAAATCAACCTGACGACACTGGAGGACAGGAGAGATAGGGGGGACATGATAACGACTTACTAAATACTGAGAGGAATTGACAAGGTGGACAAAGACAGGATGTTCCAGAGACTGGACACAGTAACAAGGGGACACAGTTGGAAGCTGAAGACACAGATGAATCACAGGGATGTTAGGAAGTATTTCTTCAGCCACAGAGTAGTCAGTAAGTGGAATAGTTTGGGAAGTGATGTAGTGGAGGCAGGATCCATACATAGCTTTAAGCAGAGGTATGATAAAGCTCACGGCTCAGGGAGAGTGACCTAGTAGCGATCAGTGAAGAGGCGGGGCCAGGAGCTCTGACTCGACCCCCGCAACCTCAACTAGGTGAGTACAACTAGGTGAGTACACACACACACACACACACACACACACACACACACACACACACATACACACATACACACACACACACACACACACACACACACACACACACACAAATATTTCTAATTGAAATTTTGTTTTCATTTAATGTTGTACTGGTTAGACCTTACAGTGCTGCTGCTCTAGTCTAACACGCTAACATAGGGTAGTCATGGGATCCACAAGTACGCAAACATAGGGTGGTTTAGGGACCCTCAACAACGCGAACATAGGATGGTTTAAGGACCTACAAGCACGCTAACATGGGAGGGTCTAGGTACCCAGAACCACGCTAACATGGTAGGGTCTAGGTACCCAGAACCACGCTAACATGGGAGGGTCTAGGTACCCAGAACCACGCTAACATGGGAGGGTCTAGGTACCCAGAACCACGCTAACGTGGGATGGTCCGGGTACTCATAACCACGCAAACATAGGATAGTCTAGGGATCCCACAACCACATTAACATAAGGTGGTTGAGGGAGCCACAACCACATTAACAAAGTGGTTGAGGGAGCCACAACCACATTAACAAAGTGGTTGAGGGAGCCACAACCACATTAACAAAGTGGTTGAGGGAGCCACAACCACATTAACAAAGTGGTTGAGGGAGCCACAACCACATGGTTGAGGGAGCCACAACCACATTAACAAAGTGGTTGAGGGAGCCACAACTACATTAACAAAGTGGTTGAGGGAGCCACAACCACATTAACAAAGTGGTTGAGGGAGCCACAACCACATTAACAAAGTGGTTGAGGGAGCCACAACCACATCAACAAAGTGGCTGAGGGAGCCACAACCACATTAACAAAGTGGTTGAGGGAGCCACAACCACATTAACAAAGTGGTTGAGGGATAAATAACAAAAAGGCACAATACCGTGACTGGAACGATACACAAATGGTCAATGGTCCAAGTCGGACCGAAACGTCGTCGTAAGCTTCTGTCTTTTATGTGCGGGTTATTTGTGTATGGTTGAGGGAGCCACAACCACATTAACAAAGTGGTTGAGGGAGCCACAACCACATCAACAAAGTGGTTGAGGGAGCCACAACCACATTAACAAAGTGGTTGAGGGAGCCACAACCACATTAACAAAGTGGTTGAGGGAGCCACAGCCACGCAGACATATGGTGTTTGAGGGATCCACAGCCATTAACAAGACAGTTATTAACTGTGGAGGCTAGAAAGTCGTTGTTGGGTAATGTTAAGAATTTGCATAGTACACTACAGTGGGTATAATCACTGCTGCTTACATTATAAACAAGTGAGAGAGATGGCAACGAAGGAGAAAGAGAGAGTGATAGAGTGAGCGAGTGAGCAGCCTTCATACACAACTTCTTGAGTATGCATCACAAGACCCAAGAGGCCAGAAATTAGTAATGCCAGTCGAAGAAATGTAAAAAGTGGGGTCAGAAAAAGAGGATCATTCTCCGCATAGTTTATGCTCCACTCGGAGCACAAACTGTGCTCCGAGTGGAGCACTCGCAGAGAATTGAATTCATGTAGATATGGCAAATCTTGTCTGAAATACCTCATGGAATTCCATGAGAAGGTAACAGAAGTGATGTAAGACCTCATTCATTACTGTACCTCATAAGAGTCTGGGACAAGAACTGGAGAAGCAGAATGCTACAGAGGATCAAACCACAAAGGAAACAAAAGACTATCCGGAATATTGCAAGAAACCCCAAATATTTCTGTTCATATGCAAAAGTCCAATTTAAGAACAGAGTGTAGAATTGAACCCTCACTATGAGGAGGTTCATATACTGACTAGGAACAGGAAACGAGCGAAAGTCTAAAAGACCACCATGAGTCGGTGTACAGCAACCCACTAAGTGACAGCAGTATGAAGAATGCATAAACTTTTTACATTCCATTGGAAGGCCCCGCAGACCAGCTGACTGATATTAGTACCAATTCCATAGAATTCGAAAAAAGAAATTGAAAACATGCCCACTTACTCAGCACCTGGACCAAATTCGTGGGATTCTCTATTTACATATATAAAAAAGTGCAAAGCGCCACTAGCACGAGCCCTCAGAATTCTTTGTAGAAAGAGCCTAGATCTAGGTGCAATACGAGAGACCTTAAAGAGCGTAGACATAGCCCAAATATCCCACATCATAAAAATCTTCGCTGGAGGTACACCGAATAACATCTGCAGGCAATGCTCGTCATCAAGTAGAAATTCACGGCCCAGTATACAATATACGTTAGGTCCATCTCTGAGTATGCAGCACCAGCATGAAACCTTCACTTGATAAAATATATTGATAAACTGGGGAAAGTAGAGAGGTATGTAACGAGATTATTTCCAGAGCTAAGAGGAAAGAACTGTAAGGAGAGGCTAAGGGAATTGAATTTGACGACACAAAAAAATAATCGGAGAAACTGACAGGGTGGACAGAGATGGACTGTTCAACAGGGTACAGAGGAAAGACGCAGATAAGTCACAGGGATGTCAGGAATTATTTCCTCAGCTTCAGGGTTGTCAGGAAGTGGAATGGCCTTGACAAAAAAGCGTATAAAGCAGGCCCCATGCATAGTTTTAAGAACAGATAAGAAAGAATCAACGAGTCTAGGAGGAAATAAACCAGTCAAACGGCAAATTAATTAAGAAACAAGTCCTGGAGCAGACATTCGATCTCTCCAACCATAAATGGTTTGCGTAATTACACACACATGTGAGTTCACACAAATGGAAAAAAAATATAATGCTAAATCAGGCAAGGCAAGAAAGATTGTAAAATTGACTAAACATCACGGAAAACAACGGAAAACAATATGATGTTCAATGAAGACAAATTCCAACTACTCCGTTATGGAAACCTGGAGGAGATAATAACCAGAAGTGAGTATACTACAAACTCTGATCATACAATAGAGCGGAAAAATAGTGTGAGAGATCTGGGAGTGGTAATGTCTGAGGATCTCACTCTCAAGGATCACAACAGTGCCACGATCACAACTGCAAAGAAAATGATAGAATGGATGATGGGAACGTTCAAAACAAGAGATGCCAAGCCACTGATGATCCTCTTCAAATCACTTGTTTTCTCTAGGCTGGAATATTGCTGTACATTAACATATCCGTTCAAAGCAGGTGAAATTGCAGATCTAAAGAGTGTACAGAGAACCTTTACTGCACATATAAGTTCCATCAAACACCTTAACTACTGGGAACACCTGGAAGCACTTGACTTGTACTCACTGAAGCGCAAGCGAGAGATACATCATAATCTACATTTGGAAAATCCGAGAAGGAATGGTCCCTAATCTACTGACAGAAATCACTCCCCACGAAAATAAAAGACTGGGCAGGCGGTGCAAGATACCCTCAATGAAAAGTAGGAGCACCATTGGAACACTAAAAGAAAACTCCGTAAGTGTTCGGGGCCCAAGACTGTTCAACAGACTCCCACCAAGCATAAGGGGAATTACCAATAGGCCCCTGGCTGCCTTCAAGAGGGAGCTGGACAGATACTTAAAGTAGGTGCCGGATCAGCCGGGCTGTGGTTCGTACGTTGGACTACGTGTGGCCAGCAGTAACAGCCTGGTTGATCAAGCCCTGATCCACCGGGAGGCCTGGTCGTTGACCGGGCCGCTGGGGCGTTGATCCCCAAGTACCCTCGAAGTAGACTCCAGAACACGGTAACTCTGAGAGTGAAAATAGACGAGCAGATACAGACGACACTAAAAGAGCAAACTTAGTTAATATAGAAATGAGATAAGCTGAGTGTTAGGTAGAAAATAAATAAATAAGAAAAATAAGATGAAAGAGATTAAAAAGTATGAAGGTAAAATAGGAGCAAATGCTAACATTACTAATTAGTAATATGAGAAGGCTGCAAATAGCTCCAAGACAATGAGGGAAAATTGTCGACGGAGAAATGACAGAGATAAGAGAAAGGTAGAAGAATTTGGAATATTAAGAGCATATAGCGGGATATATGCAAACTGGAATATACAAAAACAGTATGGACGGGTTAAGCATAAAAATTGCTATGGAGGGAGAACGACGTAGACAAACTGGACAATTTCTGAACAGAGACGCACGTCAATTTAAGAAGAGTTTTCGTACGAGAAAAGGACAAAAATAAAATTCTCTCCCGCCGTTCACAAGTTAAATGAGCATATATGTGAGAGAGAAAGTATGAATTAAGGAATGGGGTGAAAGAATGGAGGATGAAGTTTAATGTAGACAATGTAATTAGAATAAGATAAATTAAAATTAGGCAGAATAAACAATATAGATTACGATAAAGTAATATATGTCAGAGAGACAGCGAGAGAGAGAGAGAGAGAGAGAGAGAGAGAATGAATCTAAAATTTACTGCTAAAGATCGTATATATGAAATTGGGAGAAACTCGTATGTTACCCTGACTCACTACAAAATAATATTCAAATTATTGTGGGAGAAATTCTGAAAAAGGGGGATAGCAAAGCATGTCATTCCTGAATTAGCGGCTGTGGTGGCCATAACTAAAGAAAAAAATTAGAGTTAGAAAATGTTCAGAATATGGTTCCAGGGTGAGAACAAATCAATTGCAATGGTAGGGTAAAAATCTCTTAAGACACACAAGTTGGTTGATAAATGGAAGAGAGCAAATAAGGATATTCCTCGGCCAAAAGCTCCAGCTGCGGGTCAACATATCACTAAGACCCGCTACTGCAGGAAGGCCTTCGACACAGTTCCTCACAAGAGATTAGTGCAGAAGCTAGAGGATCAGGCACGTATAACAGGAAGGGCACTGCAATGGATCAGAGAATACCTGATAGGGAGGCAACAACGAGTCATGGTACGTGATGAGGTATCACAGTGGGTGCCTGTGACGAGCGGGGTCCCACAGGGATCAGTCCTAGGACCAGTGCTATTTTTGGTATATGTGAATGACATGAAGGAAGGGATAGACTCAGAGGTGTCTGTTCGCAGATGATATGAAGTTAATGAGGAGAATTAAATCAGATGAGGATCAGGCAGGACTGCAAAGAGACCTGGACAGGCTGGACGCATGGTCCAGCATCTGGCTTCTCGAATTTAACCCCGCCAAATGAAAAGTCATGAAGATCGGGGAAGGGCAAAGAAGACCGCAGACAGTGTATAGGCTAGGTGGTCCAAGACTGCAAACCTCACTCAAGGAGGAAAATCTTGGGGTGAGCATAATACCGAACACGTCTCCGGAAGCACACGTCAACCAGATAACTGCTGCAGCATATGGACGCCTGGTGAACCTGAGAATAGAGTTCCGATACCTAAGTAAGGAATCGTTGAAGACATTGTACACCGTGTACGTCATGCCCATACTGGAGTATGCTGTACCGCTTTGGAACCCACACCTGGTCAAGCACGTCAAGAAATTAGAGAAAGTACAAAGGTTTGCAACAAGGTTAGTTCCAGCGAAGAAAGGTTAGGGGAAATCGGCCTGACGACACTGGAGGACAGGAGGGTCAGAGAAGACAAGATAACAATATACAAATACTGCGAGGAATAGATAAGGTGGACAGAGACAGGATGTTCCAGAGATGGGACACAGAAACAAGGGGGTCACAATTTAAAGTTGAAGACTCAGATGAGTCAAAGGTATGTTAGGAAGTATTTCTTCAGTCATAGAGTTGTCAGGAAGTGGAATAGTCTAGCAAGTGAAGTAGTGGAGGCAGGAACCATACATAGCTTTAAGACGAGGTATGATTAAGCTCATGGAGCAAGGAGAGAGAGGACTTAGTAGCGATTAGTGAAGAGGCGGGGCCAGGAGATGAGTCTCGACCCCTGCAACCACAATTAGATGAGTACAATTAGGTGAGTACACACACACACACACACACACGCCATGGGTGTTAACCAAGCTGCCAATGTTAATTGATTCTCCTCCCACGTTGCAGCTTACAAGAGACCACCAGCTTTCCAATTCGCTACAATTCCTTTCTGAGTTTGCTTCAGAATTAGTATTGCATTTTGCACTGCATATACACTTTCTAGATTTTTGCATCAGTTTCGGTTTTACCACTTTCCAATCCTTTATTTTTTTTTCTTTTTTTTTGGGCGAAGATATTTTAACATCCGTTGAATTTAGAGCCTAAGATATAGTATCCTGTTTCACCTGGGTTCTATGCCCAGCCTATATAATAATAATAACAATAAAAATAATAATAATCTTTATTTCTACAAGTACATGATACAACTTATACAGACCGTAGCTGACAACAATGACATAGTATATAGAAATCCCCTGGATATGCAGAGCATTTCGGCCAACTTAGGCTAATCTTGTCCCCCCAGAATGCGATCCACACCGTTTGGCTAACACCCAGGTACCTATTTACTGCTAGGTGAACAGAGGCAGCAGGTGTCTTAAGGAAGCACGCACAATGTTTCCACCGGTACCGGTGATCGAACACCGGATATTCAGACATGTGAGCTGTGCGCGCTACTATCCGAGGTACGGGACACCTATAAGCTAATCAAGGAACGGGTAGGGATTGAACCCACGACAAGTGAACCCTGAAACTCACAGGCAGGTCAATAAGAGACACTAATAACATGTTCATTTTTCCACTATAATCTACCTTGTCCATAATTACTATCGCATTTGCTTAATTCATGGTATATAACTTACGAAACAAAGCAAATGCGATAGTAATTATAGACAAGGTAGATTATAGTGGAAAATGAACGTGTTATTAGAAGACGAGGGAACTTACGTGCCCCTTACCCACTAAACCATCATGGTAGTATAGGTTATACTGCCATCGTCCAGTATAAGCTGTACGACCTTCCCCTGACCCAGGATGTCATAACAGTGGACTCTCAGCTAGACACATTATGAGGGACATCAGATGTAAGGAGACTTGAGGTTATCATTGCTTCTTAAAATGATTAGCAACAAATTATTAAATTATCCCTATTTATTCATATTTCACGGTTACATAATTTACTCTGTAACAGCTACATGATGACTGTAATAATCATGTGATACTATGTAATAATTCATACATAAAAGCTTGCATAATTACCAAGTGTGTCAGTAATTGTGATATTTTGTATTATATGTGATGATGCGTCTAACTCAAATTATAGATCTTCACAAGGGAAGAGGAGAAGCATCCATTGAACATTATAACCTATGTATAACAGTAAGTTATCTTTATTGATGAAATGTATCGCCTACACGGTAGGCTTCTTCGTTCTCATGCTTCTGCTTCACATCATCTTCAGACTGAGGGACTGACCACCTCAAATACTTTTTCTCCAAGGCTGATGGACGGATTACATCATCTTCATTTCATTACTGTTTCCTCTTTGTATTTGACTGAAGAATCCTACTGTATAAGTGCAACGTTTCATCAGTCAAGATACAAAAATGTTGAACATGTGTCTTAATCATCGACCTGTTGGTATTTTGTACCATTTTCGACAACATCCTTAGGATTATACAGCTGCTGGGGAGTGGCAGGTAGTCAGATATAATCCAGGGAAGAAGAGGTTACCTCCACTTCCACGGATTAAGAGACCAGCATCAAAGGACTCCTCTTAAAGGGTAATAACCAGATCAAAGATGTCAGCTTAACACAAAACTTTAAGTTTTCTTTGTGCTTAACAATATTTTGTTTACTGTAGAAAGAAATAAAGTTTGTTTTATTAATCTCTTTAGAATCTCTCTCACTTTGTCTCTTCCCTCACTTCTTTCGTCTTTCCTTTATAGTCTCTCATTCCATTTTCCACTATTATTTCTTCGTTTAGTCTTCTTCCACTCGTCTACCCTGACTAGGCGCTACCAGCCCTGTCTAGGCGCTACTAACCCAGATTACCATTACCTATCCCAGGCTAGTCCCATTTTACACGCATTAAGTAGACTTCAGTAACCCTAAATTCTTTTTTCTCTGCCCTCTAAGGTAACTGTCTCTTAGCGTTTCAAACGAAGGGCTGCCAGGGATACCAAGCCTGTCATTCCCCAGGCTTGGTATCACCCCATTGGGATTTGAGCCTCCAACTGGTAGTCACCATTTAGTCCTGGTATCACAACCTTTGTTACAACAACCATGGAATCACAGTTAATGGAATCATAAACAATGATATCACAGTCGATGGAATCACAGCCAAAGGTATCATAGTTAATGGAATTACAACAATTGGAATCACAGTTAATGGAATCATAAATAATGGTATCACAGTTAATGGAATCATAACCCATGGAACCATAACCCACGGTATCACAGTCAGTGGAATCACAATCCGTGGTGTCAGAGTCGAATCACATCCCATGGTATCAGTCATTGGAATGAGTTCCATGAAATAACAGTCAATGGAATCTCAATCTATGGTGTCACAGTTAATGGAATCACAACCCATGGTATCACAGGCAATGGAATTGCAACTCATGGTATCATAGCTCCTGGTATTACAACCCCTGCATCACAGATCCTGTTATCACCTCTGATATCAACCCCTGGTATCACAACCCATGATATCACAACCCCTCGACTCAAGAAATCGTAATGACACGATTGCAAACGGGCTGGAGTTTTGAGACTCTATGACCGCGGGTTCAATCCCGGCCGGGGGTATGGTTTGGATCACAACCCCTGGTATCACATCCCATATCACAACCTCTGGTATCACAACCCATGATATCACAACTCCTAGTATCACAACCCCTGGTACCACATCCCATATCACAACCTCTTGTATCACAACCCATACCACAACCTTGGTATTACAACCCTTGGTATCAAAACCTATGATAACACAATCTCCGATGTGGCATGTATCACAGAGCTCCTGGCATCACAACCCATGGAATCACAACCCCTGTGATCATAACCCTGGTATCTCAATCTTGGTTTCATAGTCATTTGTATCACAGTCTAGTACCATAGCCCCTGGGAGTACGACCCCTGGAATCACAGCTCCTGGTTGCCGCTGGTATCATAACCTCTGTCATAACAGTCCCTGGAATCACAGCCCTTTGTATCACAAACCTTGGTATCACAAGCCCTGGTTCACAAACCCTGGTATCACAAGCCCTGATTCACAAGCTGTGGTATCACAGACTCTGGTATCATTCGTTAGCCCTCAAAAGCGTGTATTGCACAATGTTACTCAATCCAGTCCCTGCAACTTTTCTCCCCAACGACCAAGCAAGGTAATGTAAGCCCTTGTATTGCGAGTGTGTGTGTGTGTGTGTGTGTGTGTGTTCACTCTCCACCTTTGTGTGGAAGGAAACTGAAGTGTAATATTTTTTTCCTGGTGGAGGCTTGAGAAAGCTGTGGTCAGAGGGAGCCACAAGTGTAGTGTGTTGTATCTCACAGTTCCCAGGGACCTGATCAACCACTTTCTCGTGTGCCAGCAGCTGCTGCTGCTGCCTCCCTCCCTGTCTCCCTGCAGGCTCCACCATGCGCACCTCACCCTCATCTCGTGCAGTGAGATCAAGAGGGAGGAAGCAGGAAGCGGGATGAGAAGGTGGTGGGATGGAGCAGGAAACGGGATGAAGTAGGAAGTGGGATGAGAGGGTAGCGGGATGGAGTAAGAAGTGGGGTAGAATAGGGAGTGGGACAGAGTAGGAAGGCGTGAGATGTAGTAGAAAAGCGTGGCATAGGAAGGGAGGATAGAGATGGAGTAAGAAGAGAGGAAGGAGTGACACGAAGGGATAGTAACCTGGTGGACAGTGTTATAAATAAAGTGCCTCACACCTGGACGTTAATGACGTCACGTCGTACATTAACGAACGTATTGTCCCAACGAAGTAAAATAACGGTAGGATGCCACCCCCGCTGCCAGACGTTACTTCTCTCCCTTATGTAATTAATGCACTAACGGGTGTACTATAAACAAGTCCAAAATAATTAAAAATACAGTTAGTTAAAAAGAATTGCATTTCCTCGGTCGTTCGGAAATGGACGTAGATAAGAGCGCCAGAAACCCATGATTTTTTTTTTAAACGGGTTTCTTCCTGAGCATCACGAGTCTTCATCTCTCGCTAGGAAGATTGTGTAAATACTGTTAAAACCAAACATTTATTAAGCACTTGTCGTGGGTACGAAATACAAAACGGATCATACAAAGAACATCGTATATTTCGACTTACTACTAAGACCGTCTTCAGAAGTCTGCTGATATACACTTTGTACAGTGATCCTCCACAACATAAAAATGTATGAAGGTATTGAGTAAACACACCTCCACATATTATAAACATGCAGAATAAGCCACACAGGGATGGAAAGCTTTAGCTCTAGATCTTTCGCACTCTCGTGCGTCGTCAGAAGCTATACAATATTGCAAAGCAGAAGGTATTAATGGCAGCCTATGACACTCATGGGCCACCATGTATACCTTTTGCCTTGACTCAGAGAATTTCCTCTCTATGCTACTGTCTTGCAATATTGCATAGCTCCTGACGACGCACGAGAGTGCGAAAGATCTAGAGCTAAAGATTTCCAACGCCATGTGACTTGTTCTATATTAAGATCGCCAGTTGGTGATTGTACTGCGTTATAAACATGTGTGGAGGTGTTTAGCAATCTCACCTCCACATGAGAATATTACATTTTGTGGAAATGTTGTGTAAGGTTCGTCAGGAAACAAGACAAGTGTTTCCTGACGCGGGTCTTGGATGATGACCCGCCGTTGGAGCTTTTGGTCATCTGACCAAGACCTTCCGCTGGCTTACCGGTTCACCCCTTTAAAAATTATGGTCAGTTATAACCAGTGTTTATAAATCAAAGATGACAATTTCTCTGCGTATTTTGACGATCCGTAGAAATATTAAAAAAAAATTAGAATCTGAAATTTATTTACATTTACTGCATTTCTAGATTAAATAAATTGAACAGAAACGTAAATATCGAAGATTATTTCTGCACATTTATCTCCCCAAAAAAATCTGTTCATCTGTTATCTTTGTTAGTTATTCGAAAACTGGTTATAAATTTTGGCAAGAACATAAAAGAGCAAAAAATAGTTGCTCTCATAAATGGATACTTGCTGAAATATATAGTTGTTGACATCAATTTAGTTACTGACATAAATGGATGCTTGCTGAAATATATAGGTGATGACATCAATATAGTTACTGACATAAATGGATGCTTGCCGAAATATATAGTTGTTGACATCAATATAGTTACTGACATAAATGGATGCTTGCTGAAATATATAGTTGTTGACATCAATATACGATGAACCAAGTCATCGTTAATGTAAATGGGTGCACAAAAATTAGGCGATAGCACGGAGAGCAAACCATACCACGGGTGGGGTTTGAACCCGCGATGAGAGAGTCTCAAAACTCCAGACCCTCGCGTTAGCCACTGGGCCAGCTAGCTTAATAAGATTCATCCAACTAGGTATATTTCTACATCATAGGAAGGTTAGCATAGGTACGGAGAGCAGCTTGCTAACTAACAGCTGGCAAGCAAACTCGCAGTTTTATTGATTTAAAATTTAAGACGCAAAATGGTTGCCTAATATTCCTGGAAAATTTAAAGTTTTATATATATATATATATATATATATATATATATATATATATATATATATATATATATATATATATATATATATATATATATATATATATATGGTGCCGAATAGGAAAAACTTGCCATTTTTGGCTTAAATAGCAATGCTCATTTTTCCAAATAAGGTAAGCGAAAATTTGTGTATGCAATAATTTCGCAAAAATCATTCTGAACCTAACCAAAAAAAATATATATCATTGTGTTCGTTTATTAAATTACTGTAAACTTATTTAAAATATATTTAATTGCATTAGGCAATTAAATATAAAGGGACAACCAACCTTATTCAACTAAAAATATGTTGGTTCTCCCTTACCATGAAAACTTGGTTGATATACCATCTCTTCTTAAGACTTTTAATATTAAAGTTGTATTTAAAAAGCTTGATACAGTAAAAAATACTTTTGATAAAGAATTCCCCCCAAAATGCTGACGGATGTGTCTATAAGATTCCTTGTAAAATTTGCGATAAAGTTTATTACGGTCAAACTGGTAAAAGTCTCGAACTTAGATTAAAACAACATAAATATAGCATTAGAATTGGACAAGATTCCAATGCTCTATTTATTCGTGTGAGAGATTTTAACCATCCAATTGATTTTCAAAAAGTTGAGAAAGTTGTATCAAGCAAGTCCATGGTTGACAGAAATATAATTGAATCTTGTTTCATAAAAAGCAGTTTTGAAAATAATATGAATATTTCCTTAGGTTTATATTAATTAGACTCATTTATAATTAATAAAATTTGGTTAGAGTTTAATAATACATTGGACAAATAATAAACCTTATTTCTTGGGTAGAATATTTTGTTAGTGGGATGTCGTGAGGACCTGTCTAGTTGGACCAGCGGACCTACTGCAGTGTTCCTCTTTTCTTATGTGTCTGGTATTGTCGCGCGTCAGGCGTTTCTTTGTTGTGGGAGTTGACTGTGAGGTGTAGTCTAAGCCCTTTAATTGCCTTTCTTTGATGTATTACTTTCATAATTCCTTGACAATGTGAGTAGTCACGAAAGCCAAGCCCCTCGCACACAAAACCTCCTTTACCCCCTCCCTCCAACCCTTCCTAGGCCGACCCCTACCCCGCCTTCCTTCCACTACAGACTGATACACTCTTGAAGTCATTCTGTTTCGCTCCATTCTCTCTACATGTCCGAACCACCTCAACAACCCTTCCTCAGCCCTCTGGACAACAGTTTTGGTAATCCCGCACCTCCTCCTAACTTCCAAACTACGAATTCTCTGCATTATATTCACACCACACATTGCCCTCAGACATGACATCTCCACTGCCTCCAGCCTTCTCCTCGCTGCAACATTCATCACCCACGCTTCACACCCATATAAGAGCGTTGGTAAAACTATACTCTCATACATTCCCCTCTTTGCCTCCAAGGACAAAGTTCTTTGTCTCCACAGACTCCTAAGTGCACCACTCACTCTTTTTCCCTCATCAATTCTATGATTCACCTCATCTTTCATAGACCCATCCGCTGACACGTCCACTCCCAAATATCGCTTGGAATTTCATTACTCTTTCACAGTGGTTGTTTTGCATATATATATATATATATATATATATATATATATATATATATATATATATATATACACTTGCATATATATATATATATATATATATATATATATATATATATATATATATATATATATATATATATATATATATATATATATATATATATATATATATATATATATATATATATATATATATATATAAACTACTTTAGTCCTGTTTACTGTGTGTCGTACCGAATAGGAAAAACTTGTCAGTCAGCAAGAACTCATTTAAAATTTAGTCCTGTTTACTGTGATCTTATTTCATATATATATATATATATATATATAATATATATATATATAAATATATATATATATATATATATATATATATATATATATATATATATATATATATATATATATATTATATATATATATCGTGCCGAATAGGCAGAACTTGCGATCTTGGCTTAAATAGCAACGTTCATCTTGCCATATAGGACAAGTGAAAATTTGTGTATGCATTAATTTCGCCAAAATCATTCTGAACATAACGAAAAAAAATATATTTCTCTGTGTTTGTTTAGTATTAAATTACTGTAAACAAATCTGAAATATATTTATTTGGGTTAGGCTAAAATAAATTGCTCTTGCTATAATAAGGTTAGGTAAGTTTTCTAAGATTCTTTTGGTGCAAAATTAAAAATGTTTACTTTAGCATTAATTAAAAAATATATCTTTAAACGTATAAAAAAAAATTTTCAGAAAGGACGTAATTTTAAATGAGTTCTTGCTAATTGACCAGTTTTACATATTCGGCACGACATATATATTCCTAACGTACACTGACGTAGATACTAGCACTACGGATTTGCAGAACAATCTTATAACTGGTACAACGTGTCGATTTGTTCAGATCTTCCCCAAACACTGTCCCAATAACAGGATGTGTCCTTTTCCTCTCTATCGTTTGCAGCAAGTCATTCGGATTCGTTAACATTTTTTTTTTAAATTGTGCTGAAGTTGGGTATCGATTGTCTTTGTTTTGGGTGAATTCAATAAAAAAATACGTAGAACGATATATATGTTCCTACTCTTTATTTCGTGTGTTACGACTAAAGTTACAATTATCAGTACTATGGTACTCATGGCTGATTTTTTTCCAGTATCTCTACATAAATTTTTAACAGGGCTTACAAAAATTACCATATTTCGCGGCTTATTAGATGCATGTTTTTTTTCCCATGTCTCCAAAAACCCCCCTGCGTCCTATAAACCGAAAGTGAGTGACGGGAGCTATAAGTTTGGGGTGTGGGGTGGGCGGTAGCTCTCCCAGTTATGTCCAATGTCGAACCGTTGAAACTAAAAGAAGTCTTATAAGCCGCGTCTTATAAGCCGCGAAATACGGTACATACACATCTGTAGCATCTGTGACTATAACAGCAACTGTGATTGCACATGTCTCTGTTTTTTTTTCTTTAAGATTTAATCTAACAGATATATTTACACCGTTTCTTACTGCTTTAATTCTCAGTATGTCCGTTTATCGTAGTTATTATCACTGTTTTTTTTTAATTTTAGCTACTTTTTCCCCCTTCAATAATTCCAATCAATGAATTCACTAGTTATTATTAAGTAGTAAGCTATTTATAATATTTTAGTTATTGCTAATTTGTGCAGTAATTTTTAAATTATACATTTTTGCTACATTGTATACAATTTAATGTTAATTTTTTATTATAGTTAAATTATATGACAGTTATTGTTTATATGCAAATCAATAATGAAAACCAGTTCATTAATTTTTTTTAGATCATAACATTGACCTTTAAAAATGTTCCATGACTTACGTAATACATTGACCTTAAAGTAGTGCATTGGTATTTAAAGTAATGTATTCTCCTTTGAAATTGTGCACTGGCCTTTAAAATCATTACATTTAACTTCAAAATAGTACGCTAACCTTTATTAAAGTGGTACTTTGACTTTATGCAGTAGTGTATTGTTCTTTAAAAGAGCGCATTGACTTTATAAAGATTTACAACGAAGTTTAAGATGTACAATGAATTTTAAAAGTCCTTTTAAAACAGTACAAAAAAGTTTTAAGAGTACCTTGGCCTTTTATGCGGTTGTCTGTGCTGAACACACACAAACGACCATAGAAAACAAATGGCTGGGCCGTTAGTGGTGATTTGCGACCCATCATTGGCGATATTTACTAGTTAGGTTAGCTCTGAATTGCGTCGTTAACACAGTTGCTTAGGCCTGTAACTTGGGTGACTATCTCTCTCTCTCTCTCTCTCTCTCTCTCTCTCTCTCTCTCTCTCTCTCTCTCTCTCTCTCTCTCTCTTTCCCTCCCTTCACTTCTCCCTTCCACTATTTAGAAAAAAAAAGCTAGTTACTATGATATCGTAACTTCTACAAGTATATTACTAATTGAACCCATAATGGAATGCTTGGAGTGATCTTCATCGCCCTACTGAATCTCCCAACTCTCACTAACACACATTCACCTCTTTATGGTTGACATTCATCTTCATGATGGGGTGTGACCGGAAAAAAGATTCCGTGTGATGGAGCATGGCCGGATAACTAACTCTTGCGATGGTGCATGACAGGAACGCCATTCTGTGTGATGGAAAATGCCAGGAAGCCATCCTATGTGATGGAGAGTGGTAGGAAGCAATCCTGTGTGATGGTGAATGAGAGGAAAGCCATCCTATGTGAGAGTATGACAAGAAAGCCATGCCATGTGATGGAGTATGAGAGGAAAGTCATCCTGTGTGATGAAACATGACGTAACAGCCATCCTGTGTTAAAAGTTTTAGACAAACATAAAAACTCTGTTACATGAATTAGACATGTGCAACATCTGGGTATCTTTATTTGTAGACATTCCGCTATCCAGCCGCTAATCAGTACAAGAACATGTGATATATACAGTCCTACATTCTTCACATTATGTCCTTGTACTGATAAAGCCACTGGAGGGCGAAACGTCTCCGTAAAAAGACACCCAGATGCTGCTGTGTCTAATTCTTCATAAAAAACTCATGCTAAAACCACTGAAAAGTCATATAATTTAGTCGCTTAATGCCATTGTGCTTCGTTTTATTAATAAAAAGTCACCTCTTTCTAAAAAATTAATCTTTAGAAAGCTTTTGACGAAAACATGGAGGCAATGATGCTGCTCAAAGGTTCTTCGTCCAAGAAATTGGAGCTAACCTCCATTATAGGAAACAGATTCTCTCATTTATCAAGCGTTATATGACACAAAATTAGCACTTCAGTAGTAATAATAATAATTATAATATTTACAATAAAACACGCCGGTCATCTCCCACCTGAGTAAGGCGACACATCCACCATCATTCACTCATTTGCTGTTTTGTCAGAAGTGTTCTAGCATCACAGTTCAACATTCACAGTCCTCTAGGACCCAAGTCCAGCTATCCGGCTTCCCTGAATCCATAAATTAAATCTTACCTCCCTCACACTCCTACACCACGTCAAACCATAAAATCGCCTCGTCTCCACTCCGATCTAACACGCTCACACAGTGCTGCAAGATTTTCAGTCCCATAGCAACCATTCAATCCCTATCCCCTTCTATTTTATTGTCCCTTTGTAGACAAAATGAAACACTGTGGAGCAGTAATGAATATCTTGATTTATAACTGCAGTCCTCCACCCACTATGTGAGAGGGGGTAGGGCAGAGTGCTTTGTCGTCAGGTAAAGGGCTTTTGATCTGAAGAATTGGAGCAATCTTGCCCTTCCTCGGGTTGAGCCTGATTGCTTCGAACTCTATAGGTGCCCTATCACCTCTAAGGATATCAGAAGAATAGCAGAAATGCTCTTAATTAGCAAGTAGTTAGTGATGGCCTCCAGAAGAGAGCGAGGGACTGGCCTGCTCGAATATGAATTCAAAATAATAATAAATTAATGATGTTCTCCACGAAGAGGGTTGACCAGAAGGTTGACATGAATATTACTTTTAGTGTCTGATATGTGTCCTCTTCATTAAGAGCTAAGTTTTGTGTCTTGTAGGTGTCCTATGTGTCTGACACACCTGAACCTCTTACTAAGGAAGGGAGGCAGTACCCTCTGCGTGTCTGATGGGTGTGACACTGTCGCACGGGAAGAAAAAACACCGGCGGCTAGTGAATGAATATAATGGAAATGTATATTGTTGTGGTAGTGTCTGGGGAACTTGATTACTTGGTGATTGTATGGTCAAGACATGGTGATTGTATGGTAGAGAGACATGGTGATTGTATGGTGGAAAGATACAGTGATTGTGTGGTGGAGGCAAAGAGAGGGAGAGACCGATATATAGACACAGACACACAGACACACACACACACACACACACACACACACACACACACACACACACACACACACACACACACACACACACACACACACTAATTGCCATCTTTTATCTTTTCACTGGCTAGTGTCAGCACTGATCTTGACACAGCAGTTAACAGAGCAAACATCAGACTGAATATGATAAATTAACATGTCAGTCAATATGAAAATGCTCCCACATTTGACGTGATATAAATTAAAACTTTAAACTATAAGCCAGTCACTCAGCACTTCAAGGAGGGTGCCCGGATTTAGGTAAGGATATTGAATTCAACCTCCTGTTCCTAGGATCAGATCATATTCTAACGTTTCATTTTTATTTTGCTGCTAACTCGAGAATGTCTCATTCAATCGGCTTCAGAATTCCAACACCTGTGACCTGTCACTAGGGTAAAATTAGTGGAACAATTGTCAAGTGAAGATGCCCTGTGACCACAGGTGTTGAATCCATTCCCAGCATCCAAGAACGGCTCGGATGTCCTGCAAAATCCTCAGTGGTGTAGCTTCTTTAGTTTAGCATAAATTATGTCTCCTGATACGACGGCGATGGAGAACAAAATTTAAATAAAGATTTGACTGTTTTATTATTTGAAAAGTCACGTGAGCAAACACTAGGACATATTTGTTAGAAAACGTTTCGATCGTGGGACCTTGATTACTTCTAATATACAGAGGTTATAAAGACAGTATATATAGGAGAGGTGTGACACTTGGTGACGGGTCTTTTTAAACCAAGATGTCGGTATCTATTACCAAGGTTTATACTTGTTTTATGCATAGTGTCAGTTGTTTGTTACCGATAAATCACGTCAAATAAATGTCAGTTTTCCTCTATTAAATGGTTTCAGTATTTAATGGCTGGTGCACCCATTAAGTTTGGTTTGAGTGCATTTAAATTGGTTGGTGCACTAAAATAATTGCAAAAATGGAATTGTTGGAATCCTTGACACAACTGGAGAATGACTGATCCGATAGGTTTCAAATTTTCCCCACTGCTGTGGCTTTATGAAGGCAATGTTCGTGCTGATTATCAAAGGCATATGATCCAGATTGATCATTTTATTCAATTAAAAGCGATTTTACTTTATATTCAGTAACTAAAGAATGCTTCGTCTGATCGGCTTCAGAATATTCACGATATATCATAAGTTTTACCTGAGTAGCTGCAGATCTGAAATTTTACTGAAATTATTTAAAAAAATTTGAAATCGTTGGAATCAGGTCACCCACTATAGAATGCCTTTCCTGATCGGCTTGAAACTTTTACCGTTAGTGAGCTTCATTAACTTAAGGCTTTCAGCTAATTTCTAGCTTTGTAAACTTCAATTTGCCACTTTTAAATAAATTGTTAAAAACTGATTTTATCAAAGTGGATGTTTTAAAAACTGCAGAGAATTTGACATGGTATAAACATGGGAAATAAAAACCGAATTTTTGTTAACGTTTTGGGGAGTTTTTAAATTTAACTTGGATAGACTTTGTATTTTCCAAATATTTCTCAGTAACATTTTCCATTTCTTTCAAAAAATCGTTTGTCGTTCTACAACGCCTTATCCGCCTAACTTTTTGGGGAGATAATTTCTTAGGGAGATCATTTCCTAGGGAGCGCATTTCTTGGGGAGATTATTTCTTGGGGAGATCATTTCCTAGGGAGCGCATTTCTTGGGGAGATCATTTCCTAGGGAGTGCATTTCTTGGGGAGATAATTTCTTGGGGAGATCATTTCCTTGGGAGCGCATTTCTTGGGGAGATAATTTCTTGAGGAGATCATTTCCTAGGGAGCTCATTTCTTGGGGAGATCATTTCCTAGGGAGTGCATTTCTTGGGGAGATAATTTCTTGGGGAGATCATTTCCTAGGGAGTGCATTTCTTGGGGAGATAATTTCTTGGGGAGATCATTTCCTAGGGAGTGCATTTCTTGGGGAGATAATTTCTTGGGGAGATCATTTCCTAGGGAGTGCATTTCTTGGGGAGATAATTTCTTGGGGAGATCATTTCCTTGGGAGCGCAATTTTTGGGGAGATAATTTCTTAGGGAGATCATTTCCTAGGGAGCGCATTTTTTGGGGAGATAATTTCTTGGGGCGATCACTTTATGGGGAGCTTATTTCTTGGGGAGAGCAATTCTTAATACAGTGTAAATATTACTCTTCTCTCTCCCTCTTTTCCCACTCCCTCCCTAACTCCCTAACTCCCTCCCTCCCTAACTCCCTCCATCCTTCCATCCCTCCCTCCGAGAAAAATGCTTTTAGATTATAAATGATGGGTGGCGTGGGATTTGATCAGTGTCTCAACCACGGACACCTTCACCACGGACACCTTCACCACGGACACCTTCACCTCTTCATCACGATCTCCACCCCTTTAGTACGGATTACCCACACCCCTCCACCACGGACACCTCCACCCCTCCATCATGGTCACGTGACCTTTCCTATTCACCACTACAGAAAACTCTCCATGGACGATTTGACAAAGGACGACTCAACCAAGGACGGCTGTACCACTGACGGCTCTACCACTGACGGC